>NC_060952.1:4468424-4561685 GCF_022045245.1 Lucilia cuprina
AAGATTTTGAAAACATCTGAGACAAAAGAGAAAGTATACAATGCTTTGTTAGAGTATCGTAATACCCCAGTGAAGGATTTAAATTATTCACCAGCACAACTGTTATTATATAGACGTCTAAGGACAAAAATTCCAATTACTGATAAACTTCTAGAACCCAATTCAAAATATATGAACAATAAAATTATTAGGGAGGAAATGGAGAATAAAGTTAAAAATTTAGAGAAGTATTACAATCGAAAAACAAAGAAAAGAAATGATTTTAAAATTGGAGATAAAATATTTTTTAAAATTGATTCGTCGGAAAAGTGGATACCTGGAATAATTATTAATTATCATAATACTCCCAGATCTTATATTATAAAAAGTTTGATTGATGAAAGAATTTACAGAAGAAATTCTTATCATATTAAAATTAGAAAGTCTTATGACAATATCATAAATGAAAATCATAAAAATAACAATGATACCAATACTGTCAATTTACGCAGAAGTAATAGAGTTAGCAAGCCAACAAATTTTTATAAAACTATGTAATTAATTAACTAAATTATTATAATATTCATATTCAACAATTATTTAAATTTATTAATTTTTTTTAAAAGGAAGATGTTGTATTAAAACTACTTTATAATATTTCACTTTTACATTTCAATCATATTATACTTTGAGTTCTTTGTATTTATAAATTTTCATATAATAAAAATAATTATAGAAAAAATAATTATTGAATAAAGACATATAATTTCACAATGTTTTTACATCTCGGATTTTAGGCAACGGACGTCAATGGTCAGATATTAGAAACCTCGAGTACTTGAGCAATGTGCTTGTACATGGACCGACAAATTTAGGAAGTTTGTTTGTATAATTAACATACAAGATAATATGACCTTTGCTCCAATGTTGGTTTCCATTTATTTAGTCGGATTCCAAAACATTATTACATTAGGCAAATAGAAACATTTTCCTTCACACCAAAAATCGTGGCAGGCATTTAAAGGACGTCATATTCTGTCAATAATAGCATCGATTAATTAGATCGTTCTTACTGCCAATAAAATAGATTCCCCGATCCCAAATTTTTTAACTACTTTCCAATCAAGCCACCTACTACTACAAATAGTTTGATATTTTTTCACCTTCGCCATTTAGTCGCCTTGATTGTGATTAACAAAATCATTGACGATTTGTTGTTTAATGATCTTTATCTCAGCATTATCCAGCATAATATGAATGTGTCAGGTGCTAGCTGGGGCTTTTTACAACTTTAGCATTTTACGCACCAACCCCCTTCAGTTTAAACAGCAACTTACAACTTGTTTTAAAGTGGTAATATTTTTTGTTCTTGATACAACAACAGCAGGATATTCAAATCATATTCACAACATCACTGTTAATCTTTGTACAAAATCATTGATGTCATAAGCATGTTAATAATCTTGTAGCCATAAGATATGATCATTGCTGGAGTATGTATTTAAAAATAATTATGAATGGGATATATTTGGCGGCATAAATACTTGAAAAAAAACATATTTAGACGATTATAAAATAATATTTGTTTTAACAATTTATGTTTATCGATATTGAAAACAAGATAAGCCGAACAAAATCAAGTTCACATGAGTTTCTTAGGCCCTAGAGATTATTTGTTTTTGTCAAGTGGTTTAGTAAGAAGAATAAGAAGATTGTTAAATAAAGAAAGATAATAAAAATCCCTGTAATTGTCATTGGCAAACGGCTAATCACTGTAATTGTTTCAAGCTGTGTTTTTGACATAAATTTTAAAAAGAAAACTATCAAAGGGTTCTCTCTCAAAGAGTTTTTTACAAACAACATTTTTCGAAAATCAAGTAGATATTAAAAAAATTATGTTAAATATCTTCCAATGCAATTCATTGCAGAAGTATTTTGCTTAAATCTGTACATTATAATAATAATTTATGTTGAAGTACCTGTAGGCCCTTGCATATTGTTGAATATCCTTTTTCTTGTAGATCTATACATATTTTATACTTGTTATTTATATTTGTATTCGTGTTATGTTAATGTTTTTGTAAGTATTTCATATTCTGAATATTTATGTCATGTGAGTATGCAAATTACTTATTTTCGTCTTTAATGCTACAATTTACGAGTCCCACTCTATTTTATGTTTCTAATTTCATCTAAAATGTTTATTTGCATGTAACATGATATTTTACATTTGGCTTAAATTTAGGTGAATTTGATTTGTGTGTTCAAAAAAAGAGTTCATTCTGGTTTTTACACCATTTTCGTTTTGTCACATTTTAGTGAGCTAAATTGCATAATAACTATAAATTGTCATTATAATTGAAACGAACATTTTGAAGTAGAAACTTAAAACGAGAAGTTGGTGAACTCTTTCTCTGAAAATGTCTCTGAAATCGGCTCTCTTTACCAGATCTTTTCTGAAATGAATATAAGACTTTCCCCGTTTATAAGAACTCACACTAGGATGTCTTCTTGTTGGCGTCTTTCAAAATCTAGATTGTCTTAAAGATATGTGTCTTGAAATTTTTCAGAATTACATGTTTATTCCCTGCAAGACTGTAGTTATTACAAGATCGTTGAAATTAGAATGAAATCATATTAAGAGCATCTTCATTGACCATGATATTAATCTAATTAATGAATCAGGAATGATCTTCAAGTTAACTTCAAGATTTTGTCTATCAATCTTAATCTACTAATAAATCTTCACTACCACTTAAGTGGGGAGGGTATATTGAGTTTATGCTGATGTTTGTAACGCACAATAATATTGGTCCTATACCTTTAAGTATACCAATAGGTACAGAATCATTTTCTGAGTCGATTTAGCTATGTCCGTCCGTCTGTCTGTCCGTCCGTCCGTGTAGATCTTGTAATCAATCTACAGGTCGCATTTTTAGATATAATTCAATGAAATTTTCCACATATTTTATGGTACCGTAGACGAATCCTATTTAAAATGGTTAACATCGGTCCATTATTTTGCCTAGCCCCCATACAACTGAACGCGACGAATAAGGCTTTTAGTTCATAATTATGTTTAATATACTCGTATCTCGACAAAAAGCTCTAAAACCAAGTTCTACACTAGCCTTGATGACACTCATGAACTCTACAATTATAGGACATCATTGGACCCTAGCCCCAATAAAAAGCACCCTCAAAATTTAACTTAAATATCCACATTAAATGGCTTTCTTATATGAAAACTAAATCACATTTTATTCTTATACATGTGTAGGGTATTATATGGTCGGCCTCGCCTGATTATAACTACTTACTTGTTAATAGTTGAACTTAGATTGGTCATAAGAAGATCATTTGTATTCTTAAATCCTTATCCATACCTGATTCTTTGCAATGTCTATAGACAATGCCAAACGTATTCGTTTATTGATAATTATGAATTGAGAGTAGTGGATGGAGTATGTCCGCCAAATTTGATGATGAATAGATAAGAAGATCATCTACAATAACATTTATCATCTGAACACTACTACATTCTCAAGCTTTAGGTAGATGCAGCGTTCGATGTTGTTGATAAAACAAATAATTATTCTGATCATGTGCTTAGATCCAAATAATTATTGGTATTTTTGAACTAAACTAAATCTTTTTTTATGTACATATACATATGTATAGATAGATTTATATCTGATTCTTTCCCCCTTAAAAACTTCGAATCGAAATCAGTCTTTCTTAGCTAAATTTCTAATACCTCTGTAAAATGCCCACTTCCACAATGAAATACAAAAGTATTTAGTTTTACAAATCAAATAACCAGAAAACAGTTCGATACTTCCCCCTCCCTAAACCATAATCAAGATACACATTTAATAGTCATAAATAAACAAAATTATGAGTAAGGCGGTAGTAGCTTTCTGTAAAAAAATTTTGTCTTGAAAAATAAATAAAATAAGCTAAATACTGGCCGATTTATAAGGTATAACAAGCTTAAAACAGCTGTGGCTTACACACGCACACACTCACACAGCAGCCGTAAATGTTAAAAAAAGCTTTTGCTGCGTGTGGAATACATAAAATCCATGCCAACACAATTTAATTTAAAATTTATGATCAAATTGAAAATGCGACGACAAGTATGTTTTTCATCCATTTTCCACAATTTCTGGTTGTTGTGGTAAATGCTGATCTTGTTAATGTTTTTTTTTTTTGCAACAGTAGTAGTAGCATGTGTGAGGCGGCGGATATAAGTTTGTGTGGTTGTGGGAATATGTGTTGTGGTTTCGTTTATAATTTTAATTAAATACTTAAGAATCCGTATGCAGTACCAGTTATTATTGTATTAAATATGTATCATAAATTTTTAAGTTTATGTGTGTAAAAAAAACAACTCAGCTTAAAATACAACAAATTTAATACTGGTTAGTTTAAAGAAATTTCATTTATTTTTGTTTTTGTGAAATATTTTCGCCATGTTTACCTAGAGGCGGTATCGTTACGCATGCGCTAAGCTGTGTTGTGCTGAGTTGCCGATTATGTATATAAAAGATTAAACAACTAAAATGAATGTAAACTTTGAAGTTTAGATCCGATAATAGTTATAAATAATCTTTAATAAATTGTAGAAAAAAAAACAAAATTAAAATAAAATGTCATTTATGTTTGTTAATTGCAAATTAAAAGAGAAATACGCTAAATTAAGGAAATGATAATTACATAACAGAAGATTCTAAACTTAAAAACCGCCATTGTTGAAAAATAAACCTCAAAACCTCTTGTTTAAAAGTATTAAACTCCTAATTGGCTGGTCTGCGGCAAGATTAGTATTAATTTTGAACATTAACTAGGCATGAGAACGAACCACATTATTTTACCAAACAATACAATTGAACTAAACAGTTACAATAACTAATTTAATAAAAACATGTAATCTCACACACTAAGTAGCCGACAACAAAAACCCGTAACTAAAAAGCAAAAAGTAAATGAGAAAAGCAAAACAACCACAATGAATAATAAATATGGAAGTCAAAATAGAGGAAGGCTTGTTCAAACAAAAATTACGGTAAAAATTCATATTTGTGACAAACGAAAAGCCAGCAAGTGTAATAAAAAAATATTCAACAATAGATGAAAAATAAAAGGTAGAGCAGGAGAAAAAAAGTACAAGTAATAATCATGACAACAACAAAAAAATAATAATAATAACAATAACAAAAGAAATATAACAAACTGTGATGATGACGACGTTATTATGACAACATGTCAAAATTATAAATTATACTTTTGTTTGAACCTACCAAAAGGAAACACAGCAACAACTAAAATGTATCATTTAAAAATGGACACACACACACACATATGATTAAACACCGACCGACGGACAACTGACAGACACTAAACTGAAAGAGACATTTTTGAACATGCAAACGTAGAAATGCAAGTAGTATAAATGTGGTCGGTATTAAAAGTTTCCCCAATAGTACGGTTTAATGGTCTAATTGGATCTATAGTCTTATACATATATCTTTTAAGACTATAGATTACTACTACACTATTGAGTAGACTAGACTACATAGACAGTACTATAGACTAGACTGTAGATTAGACTATAAACTAGACTGAAGGCCTGGACATTTGACTAGACCATAGATTAATTTATAGATTAGATTATACACTAGACTAGACTGTAGACTAGGCTATAGACTTAAATATAGACTAGACTATAAACTAGACTAGACACTAGACTATAGACTACACTAAAGATTAAACTATAAAATAGACTATAGACTAGACATTAGACTACACCATATATTAGTTTAAAGATTGAATATAGACTATGAACTAGACTACAGACTAGAATAAATAATAGAATATACTATAAAATAAACAAAAATATAGTCTATATTAATTTAGTCCCTTTTCTTGCCGCCCTCGTTCAAATAGAACCCATCAATTCCATGCACTTATTTATAACGTCTCTTCTTCTCGTATTAATGTTTAATTTAATAATGATGTTGATGATTAACATTTGAAAGCAATTTGTTTTAATGAATTGTAATTTCAATCTATAATAAAAATTCTATAACAATATTAAATACTTGCTTAGATCAAAAGTCTTGGCTTTCTATAATATACGAAAAAAAATAAAGTAATAAACAAAAAAAAAGAGAGGAGAAAAAAAGTAATACACAAAACAACGATGCAGGTGCCTTAAACGAAAATGGAATGATGAAATGTGAGTATAAGCAAAATCCAATGGAAACATGAATGAATATAGAATAGAAATAGTTCTTAAAGATTTAACACATATACCTTAACAATTTTGTATCTAATCCCTTTAAAAGTCATCGCTTAATGAAGGTTGTATGTCTGTTAAAATGTAAGATGAACAGTCAGGGATTCTTAAACATTTACACGATTTATTTTGGTAATAGCTGTTCCGTTCGCAATTGATTAACAGTTCTGCAAGAATTTAAGTTTTATAGTTTACTACAAAATTCTATTCAAAAAAAATTAATTTATGTTATTGTTAACGACAACTCATTACCACGTAATGTATGAAATGACTACATTATCTACAATACTGATTACCAAAATTTGAAAATATGTTACTGGGTTCTGAAATAATTTTAGTAGAACTTAATACTAAAGCAAACAAAACACTTGTAAAATCACAAACAATCTAATCATAAAATTAAAATGAAAACAAAAATCTTAACCATACCGCTTTTGAACCTCTGCCTCTGAAAAGCCCTGCTACCTGTTGACTAAACTGAAAAACACACTTTGAACACTAAGAAGTAAGCCAAGAGCAAAACGAAAATGTTGTAGATCAGCAGCAGTAACAATGCAATAGAGTATTAAGACGATCAGTTTGGGAACGTTCGTCATTTGCCACCGCATTGACTTACCTTCTTTTACACCTTAGAAGATACAAGATCAAAGTATAATTTGCCGACCTAATAATACAAATTAAATTGATCTTTGGGTGCGTGAGAGTATACTAATACACACATACATATGTATCAATGAAAAACAACAAACAATATTAAGTAGAATTAAATATAGAGTAGATCTTAATGTTCTTGACAGGGTTGGAAAACATAAGAAAAAGGGAAGAGAATTATATAAATGAAGAGTAAACTATAAACTGGACTGTAGGTTAAACTATAGACTATAGACCAGACTATAGACTAGTCTATAGACTAGACTATAGACTAGACTATAGACTAGACTATAGACTAGACTATAGACTAGACTATAGACTAGACTATAGACTAGACTATAGACTAGACTATAGACTAGACTATAGACTAGACTATAGACTAGACTATAGACTAGACTATAGACTAGACTATAGACTAGACTATAGACTAGACTATAGACTAGACTATAGACTAGACTATAGACTAGAATATATACTGGACTATAGACTAAACTATATACTAAACTACAGACTAGAATATATACTGGACTATACAATAGACTATATACTAGAATATAGACTACACTATATACTTGACTATAAGCTAGACTATAGAATAGACTACGGACTATGGACTAAATAAAAGTCCTTACCAAAGACAGACTATAGACTGAATATATTAAGTACATTGATAACTTCAATATGTCCATCGCTGTTTCTTCTGTTTTAAACTTATCAACATTTCCATCCCTGTGTCATCTGTTCTAATCTAAACAGATATTTTAATTCTAAACAATTCTCCATCAAACACCAACACTAAAAACAATAAGTTTACTTAACTCCAATGAAATCTCTATTATTAAGATTGTTAGAAAAAAAGCCACCGGTTTTTTTGCTTTAAATCCAAAAAATCATAAAACTCCAAACTGACATTAAATTAAGGCTACAAACAAAATATTCTACTTAAACAACTCATACCTCAGACTAATCTGTCTCACGAAAAAAAGCCAGTTAGTCATCTATCTATCGTTTGATAGTTTAGTGTACTCGTTCTAATATTTTATATGCCACAGTGAATCATTTGAAAGCATTTAATTAGATTTGATTTCATTTAAGTTTTTTATTTTCATCATTCTTAATGCGATCTGTTGTTGGCTCTGTGTTCTGTGATGCGATGTGAATGTTGTTGCTGTTGAGCTTCTTAAAACGTAACAACACAAATAAAACACGCTTAAAAAGATCAAAGGAAATATTACCGATCGATCTTGTTTATTTCGACTTAGAGTTTTAGATGGGACAGACAGACAGTCATTATTGGAATGTATGAATGAATATGTATGTGATAGTGTTTTAAGTAGTGGTTTCGCTTAATTATGTCTTTAAGACATACAATTACGGATTGTTGGTCATATGTGGAAATTTAATTAAATTAAATCACTTACAGACAGACATTTAAGTGATTTACATGGTGGGAAATACACATAGTACATACTTATGTTGAAAGGTTCATTATGGAAACTAGAAAAAATCATGTTTAATTATAGATCATATTCATAAAAATGATAAAAAAAATCATAAACTATAATGATGCTATAAAATTGCATACTTATAAATGAAAATCCGTGTGAAGAAAAATTATAATCAGTTTGTAAGCAGGAGTTTCATATGTCGCTTCTATAGACATCCTGAGCATTATTAAAAAAAGTTTATGTAATAACAAATACATATTTTTGGAAATTTATTTAATTAATAATAATTATTAATTACTTAAATCAGTTCATCATTAATAAAGTCATTATAGTTTTTTGTTATCGTATTAGTGGAATTATTGCGGATTTCGAGGATTAATATTTTTGCATTAACTCATTAATTTATATCTAATGACTTCAAATATTTTCTTGTTTATAAATTATTTTTTTTTTCAAAAATGTTTCTGAAATTCATAATTAAAATGTTAATAACTTAATTAGAATTAAATAATGCAAATCACAAATAAACATTTTTTTAATATTTATGTGAATGAGTTGGTGGGTTTAAATACTAAATTTATGATGGCAAATTTAAATTTTTGATAAATAATATTAAAAATTATAATTATGCAGAAACTTGTTAAAGATAGAAAGGAAAAATTTTGCGATTAAAGTAAAATAATGTCGTTGTTTGTAGAAAATGCAATTTTCTAAAAAAAAATTGAAAATTTTTGTGAAAATTTAAAAATTTTCGGAAAAAATATTTTATTTTGAAGTGAAAAGTCAAAATTCCAGTTAAAATTCGATTTTTTTTTTTTTTTTTGAAAAGTTCCGTGAAAGTGTGAAAATGAAAATTCATTGTTCTAACATAATTTTCTATTACAAATTCTAATAAAAATTTGAAATTCAAATCGAAATTTAATTTTCCCTTAAGAATATGATTTTCTAAATAATATTCAATTAAAAATTTGTTTTCTAGTGAAAATAAATTTCTAGTATCGGTATTACAATATTAATATGATTTTCTAGTTAAAATTTAAAATTGTAAAAAAATTCAAAATATTAGTAAAATTCGAATATTTAGAAAAAAATCCAAAAATTTCAAGGAAAATTAGAATTTTAGAAAAATTTCAAAATTTTCTAAGGAATATTAGAATTTCTAATGAAAATTTTCTAATGAAATTTTTTGCCTTCGGTAGGTTAGTGGTTAGAGTTCCAGTCTGGTAGACCGGAAGTGGCGGGTTCGGTTCCCACCTGAGGCACTGGTTAAGGATAGAAAAATCAAATTCTTAGCTACTAATTGGTATCAAAAACCAAGGAAGGTCAAGGGTCCTCCAAAATTCAGAAAAAGTGGTATAATATAAATAAAAAATGCCTCAATTTTGAGCAACATTTAGCAAGTACCCTTCACTTGTCCGGTAAGAAGGCAAGCAATATTGGAGAAAAGTGTAAGTAGTTACTTTTTGGGTGAATAACTACTTATTTTTGTTTGACGATGATCAAAAAATAACTGGTTACAAATCTGCTTACCGGATTTAAGTTGTTTTTTTATTTCAATGCCCTAACTAATTCCTTCTTAGACATACGCTATAGATAATTGACTACAAATTCTATTCAAAAAAATTTATTTATGTTATTGATAAAGACAACTCATTACCATGTAATGTATGAAATAAGTACATTACCTACAATACTCATTATCAAATTTTGAAAATATTTTACTGGTTATTGTAATCTTATAATTATAACAAACAAAATCAATTAATTTTCATATATTTCACACACTACTTCAATCAACACTTATTGGATTTCTACCTAATATTGTCAAAATGAAATGAATCAAGGGAACAATTAAGAACTTTAAAAATATCTTAAAGAAAATACCAAATAGGTCTTACCATAGATCTTGCAATCCTTTAGAACAGCAAAGAGAGTTAAGCAAAATGTTAGCTGCCGTTGTGGCGGCAAAATTTCTTTAAGCCTGTATGAACTTTTGTCCAGTGTTGCAATAACACTAACAATACAAAAATTGCAACGCTTTATAATTTTTATGACGTTTGTAACTACAAATAACTAAAAAAAATATTTGGCTCAATAGTGTTGTTAAGCATGCTTAACGCGCTTTAACTAACTACCATTCATTCAAACAGAGACCTATTATACACATAGAACATTATGCGGCGGCAACAATGCGAAGTAAATAAGTTAAGTCAGAGCTGGCAAAGAATAAAATCTCTACACAGCTTAACTACAAACTCTGTATAAAATCTAAATCTTTTCTCTTCCATTAAAAAATTATTTTGTTTAATTCTTTATTTAACGAAATTATTCTTTCAAACTAAACTAACCCGTCCAACATCCAACTTTCCAGCCACAAGTACAAATTAATACTCGTACTCTTAGTCTACCGCTACGTCGCCTGCTTGGTGCTTTTGTGCAAGTGTTTAAAATTAAAGGATGTTTAAGTACATTTGTTGCATGATGCCTGCCAGTTTGGCCTCACTGTGGTATTATTGTTGTTGTTATTATTGGTATTGTTCACCAAGAATTATAGTTATGTGAGGAGTTTGTGAGGCAAAAGTGTATAGGGCCGCCACAAGAGCAAAAACAAAAATAAAAAACTAAATGTAGCTTATACACATTTAAAGCTTCGATGGTGAGCGCCATCTCGTTTAATCTACCTTTTAGGAGGCGTGGCTATAGTATTTTATATGCGATGATCAAAGGATGCCGACACTTTGTTCTTGAGCCGCATTTACGGCTGCATTGCTTTTATGTTGCTACATGTTTTATGTTCCCTCTTCCGATGTTACTTAACAAAACGTTAAACAAAATCATGATGATAATGTTCTACAGGATGATTGGATTGAAGATGATGCTTTAACAAATGAATATATGCTATTGATGATCATCATCATGATATGTTTGCCCGTAAGTGAGGTGTTTCTCCAAAGTGTGAATGAGTTTGAGGCTTTCAAAAGCTTTAAATAACCAAAATGCCTTGAACAAAAATCAAAGAAGGATTCGGACGTCTCAACTCATATGTATTCATTAATTTCGCATAAAATCTTATTGTAAAAGACATCAAACATCTTGTAGTTTTGGCAGAAGTTTTTGTGCCTTTGTTAAGTCTTTGTGTGGCATGTTACCATGGGGCGAAGTATAAAGGAAGATTGGAAAAAGTGTTTCTTTTTGAATATTTTGAATTTTAAGAAATTAAAAGATATTGAAAGAATTAAGAAACTTAGAAACTCAAAAATACAATAGTTTAATCTATAGCACCTCACAGTGATTCCTCTGCGAGGTATCTGTTGTTTAGACAAGAACATCGAACTTATCTAGAATTAAAGACTTTAATGTACATCAGACTTTTAATACATTCTCTTTCGAGGATTTGGGTTTAAACCACAGCTACCACGTGTATCTCAACATGACCTCTCTATAGAGCGAGACAAGACAAAGTTCGAAACTCTACTCTGTAAACTTATGACCAGTTTATGGTCTCCTCAGACTAGAGTTATTCTTTTCCCAAATATTACCATAACACCAAGATGACGATCTTTCATCAGGGTAACTTGTCTGCCATACAATATAACAATATATGCATGTTTCCCACCAACACCCATTGTGCAATTGTTAACGAAACAAGAAAGAAAACTCATTCAAACATCCATTCATCCATCTGCAACAAATCGGCTTGTAAAAACTACAAACCAATATACATATTCTATATACTCTTTCATACTATTCAATCAACATTGATCATGTCGTGACTTGAAACATTTCTCCCATGATCATCATCATTATCATCTCGAACTTCCTCATTATCATTCTCAGCAACAACATTATCGCCATCAACATCAACATCGACATCGTTGCTAGGCAGTTGCCTTGAAGGTTGATGTCGTCCTCGTCAATGTCATCATTACAGTGTTGTACAGTTTGTGTGGCACCAACAGCAACAGCCTCAACTTGAGGCAATTGATTTAAAAAACATCATAAAATTAACTTAATTACCTTTTTGTTAATGTTGAAGTTATATTTGTTGTTAAAGAATAAACAAAGATGAAAAAGGAACACAAAACAATTTAGGTTCGTATATGATCTTATTACTTACACAATTTAATTGGTGGCCCTATAAAAATGTCTTTCTTTCTTTTTGATCTGAAATAGCAGTTACATTTATTATTATTCTTGCATTCTTTTTACTCCAAATGGTCTCATTATAACAATATAAAAAAAAACCCTTAAGCTTTAATGTAATTTCTTTAAAACATTTGATTAAAATTTTTACTTGATTATATAGAACAGCAAACGTTTGTATTTAAATGATTATTCCTTTATTTACTTTTTTACTTATAAATGAACTTGGACGTAACGCTTAAAGCTGTGTTTAAGCATTTGCTCAAACCATTATTGTTTTTGTATTGTATTAAGCCTTAGGGTCAAAACTCCTCATCTTTAAAGTGACAACACTTGTTATTATTTTTGCTAAATTTCAATTCCTGTTTTGGCATACGTTAAATTAACTTTGCCGCTTTGGTAAAGTGTCTTTTTCGTAACTTTTGTTATAGGTTCCATGTGTGTACTATTTAAAAAGGTGGGTTTTATTGCCATTGATAACATTTATCGTTATTATTGCAGTAGTTTTTACCAATATTGCCAAGAAAAGTTACAAGTCTCATAATGTTATCCATATAACCAGTATGACAATATTTTAGATCCATGCTGCACATTAAGTTAAGGAATAAATTGCGTACGCTTTGTTTTTGTACCTGTGGCTCCTCTAGTCTTGTAGGCAACTTCAAACTTACATGGTTTTACAAGTTTTTTTTTGTCGTCTTGTTAACTGTCACTTTTGAGCATCAATTAAATATTTATTAACACAATTCTTTAACCGTTGGTATTATGCAGCGGTGAAGTGTTGCACTGTAAGAAATTAAATAATCTAGGCACCTTATTCTAGGTACCATATTCGGAAATTCCTCTGTCTACTTGCCAGTTATTAAATTAGTTAGTATATAAGAAGGATATGTGTTACATTAAATCCAAAGAAATACACCTAGACATCTAAAAGACCAGTTGTGCGCACTTTTACCAGTGTATCTGATATGAATCGAACCCACTACCTCCAGTTTGACAGACGGAGGCTCAAATAACTTTATTCCAAGCTTTAGGAAAGTATATTCTATCAACTGTCGAAGAAACAGAAAAAACTGCACCTAGACATACACCGGGCCAGTTGTGCGCTGCTTTACAAATGTATCTGATGGAAATCAAACCCACTACCTCTGGTTTGACAGAAGCTTTAAAGAATAATATTCTATCAACTGTGGAAGAAACCGAAAAAAAACTGAAAATTCTCTTTGATTCCAAAAAATCTACTGCTACGAAAGATTTATAATGCAAAACAGTTTGTAATAAACTACGTTAAACATTTCATGAAGGATTCAATCGATCTTAATAAAAATTAATGAAAACATTGTATTAATCAAAAATTAATCAGTTTCCTTTACATTTCTTAGAATTCATAACAATAACCCTGACATTATAACAAAGAAATTTCATCACTCAACCACATTAACCATTGTCGATCTTTCAAAATATTCAACACCTTCAATTCTTTGTTTATTTTTCTCTCTCTGTATTGTATTACACTCTTCTCTAGCCAGCTTATCAGGTGTTGGAGATCACATGTAAAACATGATCGGTAATAACCGTTCTTCTTCATATTCTTCCCCCGTACAACTCACAACTAAAGGACACATAGATGGCAGGCAGATATTATATTCGTATGTATGTGTATACAGAAGAAGTGTCAAAAAAACATAACAGTTAATAGCTGACACAAAAGACTGTAAATTATTTGAATAATGTGCCACCAACAAAACCTGACAAGACAATGGAAACGCAACGAAAAGCCAAAGAAATGATAAATTAAATGTGAATAAAACTGAAGAATTCAAATGGATGAAAAGATGGATGGATATACATATAGTAAAAAAAAAAAAAACTCACAAGCACAATAAAAACTTAAACCATAAATATATTTATGATAAACAACAACAACAAAATAAAAACACTTAAAGGATGTTCGCGAGCGCGGTGTACAGAATTTTTACAACAACACCTTGGTTTCCGAGCGGTTTCTCACTGATGTTTTTAGTTTTTATTTCCTTTTGTTTTTGACCAAATGTGTTGCGTTTTTGAGTTGATGATCTCTGTCTTTTTTTCTTGTTCATTTCAAATTAATGATCATAATAAATGTTCCTTTTGACCAAGATGTGCATGTAGAAAACAATGTCTCTAGCAAACTGTTTTAAATAGGCGCGCATATAGTCATCAAATACACGCATGCCTTCATAAATTTGTGAATAATAAATTAGTTTGAAATGCTTTTTTTATATTAGTCTCCCTCTCAAAAAGACATTTATGGGATTCTCTTTATAAAGGAATTTTTGGTGTTTGTATTCCGGCCTTCTTAAACAGAAGTCATTTTTGTTGGTTGGTGGTCTAACCCCAAAAATATTAAAAAATAAAGAATTATTATAATGCTCCATAGAATGCCGTTGATGATAATGACGATCTTCATTTTTATTATTGTCGGTCAAATACTTTAATTTATAACCTTCTAATTAAAACTTAAGCGACAAGACTATACAACAACATCAACTTTCAAAATAAGTATGCGACACCAGGAACAACAATACTACATCAACCACAATTTTAAAGCCAAATATTATGGAACCCTTTTAGGCTTTTATGTTAACAAAAAAAATCATATTTGGGAATTATGAGAAAAACTTTTGAAGTTTATAATTTCTGCCTCATTTGTTTATTGATATGCTGCTGCAGCGGTCTTTTTGTTGAAACTGTGTGCCTTAAATGAGCGGAAAAACATGGAGAAGGATACCAAAACACATTTCTTCAAAAACAGAAGATAAATTTAAGTTTACGCATACTTGGATCCGAGGTGAAGACCTCGAAGCATTTAAAAAAATAGAAAAAATTAATATATAAGTATTAGAGTTTTGAATAAACTGAAGAAATTTAGAGAACAATTGAGAAGAAAACTGAGCGTATAACGACTCATCCGGTCTACAATGTAAAGCCTTCATAATAGATATACTTCCCCTTAATTTCACAAACCCACAAAAAGATTAAATTCCAAAGATCAGGCATGGAAAATATAAATTTTGAAATTATACTAATTTATAACGAAAATAACATAGAGTCTAGACTATAATATAGACTATAGACTAGACTATAGACCAGACTATAGACCAGACTATAGACCAGACTATAGACCAGACTATAGACTAGACAATAGACTGGACTATAGACTATACTATAGACTATACTATAGACTATACTATAGACTATACTATAGACTATACTATAGACTAGACTATAGACTAGACTATAGGCTATACTATAGACTAGACTATAGAGTAGACTATAAACTAGACTGTAGACTAGACTATAGACTAGACTGTAGACTAGACCATAGACTAGACTATAGACTAGACTATAGACTAGTCTATAGACTAGACTATCGACTAGACTATAGACTAGACTATAGGCTAGACTATGTAAAATATATTATACTATACTAAAAACTATAGCCTAGACTACAGACTAGGTCATAAGCTATAGACTATGCTACAGACTAGACTGTAGACCTGACAATAGACTTGATTATAGACTAAACTATAAAGTTAATGTTATGAGATAAAAAATTTATGGAAAGCAAGAAATACTTGAAAAATACAGTAGAATTTTCCATGCCTGCAACATATCCTCCAAAAAGCTGTCTGCGTAAGACTGAATCATTCATGCATTTTAAAAACTGATGTGAGGATTTTTTTATAAAGTTAATTTAGAATAAATTACGTTGTCCATTTTTTTATAAAGAACTACCGCTAAACTAAAAACAGAAGAAAAATTAAATCTCAAGCAGTTAAAAAAAGTCTTTCTATGATCTTCAGACTACAATAAACTGAAACTTTGTTGTAAAGTTTTTTTATTAACCAAATTTTTATTATGACCAAAAAAATACAAAAATTCATTAAAGTGCCAGTTTAAAGCAAACAAGTTAAAAGTGAAACTCTCTTAAGCATTTGACTCAAAGTTAAAATTTTATTTTAACAGTTGAAAACCCAGCCTTAAAATATTAGCCCTAAGTGTTCATAGCTGGTTGCTGCGATTTCACTGTTTAAGATCATTCAACATTTGCTGCCAACAGCAACAGGATTAAAATTAGTTTTTGATTATGCTTTCGAGCTTCTGGAAAACGCAATTTGTGTATGAAACATCACATACATATGTACGTTGATGTGGTTTCCTTTTGCTTGGCTGCTAATGTCGTTATTGTGGTCGCGATCTAAGGTATTTACGATTAGTTTGCCGCTTTTTATTAAAGTCTTACGTTTTTCGGGGGTCTTTAAAATGCATACATTTTTGAATACTCAAATTTCATAAAGGCATTATTATGAAAAGAGTTTGTGTGAGAATCTTTAGTGTTGGTTGGCAAATGAGTGTGATTTTGTTTACAGGTATTGAACAAAAATATACCCCAAGCGGTATCCTCTTTTTGGCGGCAAGTAATTAAGCCTTTTAGCAAATTTTTTATTGTTCGCCTGACTTTAGCTTTGGGCCATTTAGAGTCGGTCACCAATTGAAGCTTTATATGCACACACACTCGCATAGTCATTTTTACAAAAATGTTATTAATGAAGGTCGTTTTAAGAAATAATTTGTTAATTTATCTTTGGTGGGTTAAAAATTATAAAAGAGTAAGAATGATCGAAGGTTACGAGTGTGACAAAATATTTATGAAAGTGGTAATTGATCGTAAAAAATACTTGGCTATTGCGATAACCAAGAAACGGATTAAAATGGTCCACTTAAAGTGTTTGAAAGACCTTTCATTTTTGACAAGATCGATGGGAGATAATTTTAATGAAATTCATTCTATTGCTCACTTTTATTAAAATCTCTTAAACTTCAAATCGGATTATTAAAACATTCCTAAGTATCTTGAAATTTTAGAATACTTAATACTTAAATCTAACAATAAAACTTCAATTAGTAAAGAAATAAATTTCTCTCAAAGATTAAAAACCCGCTCTCTATAAATCAACTACTTTTTAACGATTAGCTGATTTGAAATAAACCGACAAAAAGCGATCAAAAATAAGATTTTTATCTTAAAAGTTGAAAAGAACTCAACAACTGAATTCTTAAACAAAAAAAAAAATAAAAGTATTGATTGGTAACAAATTTAATTTAAATACTTTATCAATTTATCAAAATAACAGCAGTGATCGTAAGAAAAAGGTTTTTAAACAAAAGAATAAAGTATATTTAAACAACTTTTGTTTTTCAAAACGACAACATGACGACGATCTTGTTTCTTGGTGATTTGTGTTTTGACGCTTCCTTCTTAAGCAAGAATCTTGAAAGTGAAAAAAACAAGATCATCATTTTGTTTTGTTTTTTTTTTATAAGTTTGAAGATCATCATTGTTATAATAAACCAGCAATATTTAAAATATCAGCCACCATTATTTTATTATTGAATGGTTGGTTGTTTTTAATTGAATCGTTTTTTAAATGGCCACATCAAACTGATTGTCTTCCATAATAAATTTAACTCTATTCATTTATTGAGATTTTAAGTGATCAGTGATCGCTCATTTTAATTATTCATAATTGACTTCTGCTTATTGTTTGTTATGTACCAGACAACAACACACATTGTCTTTTCTTTTGTTCCAAATTGAGGCATCAAGTGTTTGTGAGAAAAATAGTAAAAAGCATAAGAAGTTGTAATTGAAAGTACGAGGATCGTTCATCTTCAATAATTGTGAATGGCAAGATTATCCCATTGAATACTAGGGAATTCCTCCAGTACCAGAATTTATCTTCCGATGTTCTTTGAAAAAAGCTTTCGGTTGTTTAAAGTCTGAAATAATTGAAGTCCGTTCTACAAACAACTGATCTTACTTTTTCTTTTCCCAACACTCATGTATCTAATTCTCTGAGGCAGAGGCTAATTCATCAAAAGAGTTGTTTGGCTTTATATATGATCTTCGTTGGCAATTTTTAAGCGATCTTGCAAAAAAGAATAACCAAAACTTGTAGCTCGATCCCCTCACAAAAAAATTTAAAAAAAAAGTCGTAAAAAACACATGCTTTACGATGACTTATATATGATCAATTAATAATTTTTGATTGACTTCTATATTACACTTTCCTTAAATGGACTTAATTGAAAAAAATAGTGATCGTGACAAGATTTTGCAGCGTTACATTTTTTATTTAAAATAAAAGAAAACTTCTTTAATATAATTTGCTTAATGAACTTGGCAATTAAGTTTTAATTTGTAGTTGTTAACTAAATGTTAAGACCAGAAAATTAAACTAATTACAGAAAATGTAAAGTTGTTGTTTTTATTTAAAAGAATTTTACTTCCACTCATTGTTAAGAAACTTCTTCTGGACCTAGTGCTGTCATTAACTGTCATTAATGCCTTTCAAATGTTCTTTATAAAAATTGGCTACTTTGATGGTCATGTGTCACAGCTAAATGTCATAATTTAAATGACATCTGTTTAGTTAATTTTTCACACTCTAAAAACAACAAATAAATGTACGCACTCACGCATTTAACACATGCAAATTTAACTACAACAAGAAAAAAATACTATTTACAACAATACCACTTCTTCTTCAGTCCCCAACAATAAGCAGTAACAAAAAACAAAATGTCATCATCAGCAGAACTAATTGAGATTATGTAAAAACTGGAACTGAAAAAACACCCGCTACATTTTTCTACTCATCTGTATACAATGAAGAATATTACTTTAGGATAGTGTTGGTTAAGCGGGGTAAAAAGGGAAATTGTTATACATTTTTTTTCGACATGTCACACTTTTGAATGACTGAAAAGGAATAGGAATTGAGTGGCAGTCGAGTTGGTTTAAGCATAATTTATTATTAATGAAAACCTTGTTTAGTTAAAGAGTTTCTTTTGTGTGTATTTCTTTTTTAGGAAATCTACATATAAGTAAATATTATACTAAATTTTACGTACATATTATATGAACTATATTATTATACATACATACTTCCCCAACATATACATATATTAATGGCCATTACTAATTGAGTCTTCATTATTTTCACTCTTAAAGTTCGAAGGACCTACAATTGTTTAATATGACGCGTCAGTTTGACTTTTAACAATGACTTTGCCTTATTTTTGGTTTTGGGTGTGTAATTTTTGACCATTGGAGTGAGTGTGTTTGTACGTGCTTTATCTTGATTAAGTGAATAACATCATAATAGGTGTCAAGGGTAATTAATATATTAAAAGACTATTTTAATATTTGAAACTACAAGCAACCAAAATAATCGAAAATTTTGGGGGTATAAGGCGAAGTCACATTTTATGTACTAATTATAATGATATTGGTCAATATTTTGGAAAACTATAGGTTTGAAGAGTGTCATAAGAGACAACTTTATAAAAGCTTAATTTAACCAATTATTCTTTGAACAAAATGTTTACCACTATAGGAAGGTTCGTAAACATGTTGCTGAGACCACCCTACATGTATACATGTTGCTGGGACCACCCCAAAACGTATGTTCGATTATACCCGATTATACTGGAAACACAAATTGTCGGAAAATGATCCATTATATTTCAGAACTTTTATTTTTCTGTGTCTTCTAAATAGGTCCCGTCCTGCCCGTCTCTTGCAAGAATGTCTTGTTTGTTGCAATGTTCTGAGATTCCCTTTGAAACACTTCCAAAGTCTTTTGAATCAATTATAGGGAGATCGTATCTGAAACAACATCGATCAGAAGATATTTAGATCTTATTTCGCGTATGGCTTTCATACAATCCAAGATATCCTAAACCTCAAGTTGGCCTCAACTTACCCGTATACCTAAATGAATGAGTCGTATGTTTTTCTCTTATGAATGTGTCGGATAAATGAGAAGTGTGCTGATTTCAATGATGATGGATGAAAGGTATCACACACAAGTGGTACTATAATTTTTTTCTTTCTTGTCTAGTTATGTTCAGAGTAAAGTCTCTTCATACTGAAATTAATGCATTGTCGGATTTGTACTTCGGTCTACCGGATACGTCTCTAGCTGCTGTTGCCGACTCAACAGAGTCTATACCATTTGCTTGGTTGTAAAAGTAAAAGGTTGTAAAAGTGATGTTTTACATCTCGGAAGTTAAGCAACGGGGCAGCAATGGTTAGAGATTATATAGCTCAAGTACTTGAGCAAAGTGTTTGTACATGGACCAGTCTATCCATGTACAACAATTGTGATCTGCGAGTAAAATACACAAGAGGCAGTGGTGAGTTGTTTATTATACTTACTCAATGGTTGTAAGAGTACTACCGGGATATATGGCTACGCGCCTTCGACTTCAAACACGCAGACAGACGGACACGGCTTAATCGACTTAGCTACCTCCAAAATACATATACTTTATGGATCGGAATAACAAACTTACATATATATATACTCTTCTCACGAAGATGAAGAGTATAAAAAGTAGACGCTTAAAATCATCGATTTGACTGCAATTAATATATTTGGCCCCCCTTATGCCTTTAACCGAGTGCTACTTATTGCACCTTGAAATTTTGAAATACCACAAACAAAATTTAAATAATTTATTATTGATTTATAACCCATTAGATTTCCAAATCAAAATCAAAACAACTTCATAATAAAACGAAATCAAAATCACAAATTTTTATCTATTGTTTAAATAAAACTGACATTTTATGATTTTATAACAAATATCAAATCAATTTTTTTATTAAAAATAATATGAATATGTATATAAAAGAGAGTATTTGTTAAGAAATTTATTTAAAATAGTTGAATGACTAGACTCATAAAATTGTATAATTAATTTCAATAAAAAGGTGTGATTTTTGACATTTTGAAGAAAAAAACCCACGCTTTCATATTTTGATCGTAATAATAAATATTTAAAATTAGTTTATGAATCAAAGACAAATTATGTTGTTATTTTGAAATGAATTAAGATGATGTTGTTGATACTTCAGGAATTTTTTTATAGTAGTTATTTAATAAAAATATTTTATATATTTTTATGGTAGTGATTCTATGAAATTTTTATAATTTAAAGAAAAAATTCTTTTTAAAGAAACAAAAGTATTTTTTATATTATTTAAAGCAGCTTAAGTAACGATATATAATTGTTATCAGTTTATAATCATGTGAAATTTTTATAAAATAAAAAAAAACAATAGCAAAATTTAAAAAGCTTTTAAAAGTTACCGATTTTTATAGTTATATGATTTTTATTTCCATAATTCTATCAATAAAAAAGTTTATGGCAAAAATTATAACGAGACTTAATTTGAAGAGTATTGTTAGACAAAATTATAATAATAAAATAACTCAAATTCTAAATTAGCTATAATCTCTTAGCAAATAGAAGTACAAAAGTCATATCAGGTTTTGTTTTTAATTTTCAAATTTATTCTTTTCTTTTTCTTAACTTTTTGTTAAATTTCAATTTACTTTCAAAATAAATAAGAAATATTTATGTTGTTTATTATTGTATTGCATGTCATAAAACTACTCAAACTCATTATAATTTTAGGCCAAATTGAATTGAATTCATTTTTGTAATGAATCAAAATTCCAAAAATTTTAAAGAAAAACACTTTCACACGCACATGTTAAATTTTTTTTAAAACTACATTCATGCTATCCAAACAGTTTTACAAATAAATTGATTAGAGTTGAAAATTTCTTCTATAAAGAAAAACACAAAAATATTAGTACATTTTCTTAAGAATCAAATTCACACAAATAAAAGCAATTTTAAGCAAAAGGCCGCAAAACAAAAACCATTTAAAGAAAGAAGATTTTTTTATTAGATGATTTTGGGTCTAAATGAGTATTTAACTATAAAAAATCCGAAATAGAAAAAAACAAAAACCCACAACAACAGTATTTTTTATGAGTTTTTCATTGTAAAACGATTTAAATTGTATGAGAAGAGGCAACTCCACAGTTGATGTTTGCCGATTAAACTAAATTTTTCTGTTTAAATATATTTTTTCGGCATTTTGTTTTTTCTTTATAAACAAAAACTTATTTGTTTTTAGCATGTTTAAAGGTGATTTTTATTGTTGCTTTAATTTAATAATTAAATATTAATAAAATATTGATAAAATATAAACAATTTAACGTTAAATTTTTGAAAAATAGATATAAACACAAACGGAAATGGTTTAATATTAGCATTTAAGATTTAAAACGTAAAGTGTTGATATTAATAGTTTATAAAAGATATTAAAATATACTTAAAGTGTTACAAAATTTAAGATATACAAATGCCTCGAAACATAATGGGTTTGATTGAAAAATTTTTGTAAATATATGATTTGAGATGTGTAGGTTTAGTTGTTTTACAATTTGAACTGACTATAGCTCAAGAGTTGAACTTGTAAAGTAGTGTTTGTAAAGAAGCTTTATTCAAATATGGAGGGCGCTGTTGAATTTAACTGCCTATCCGAGTTTTCAATTCCCAGCAGTTCATTACGACAATCCCGAACTATCTATTTAACCTACTTAGCTATTTGAACATAAGCTTCTCCTACGAGTAAGTTAAATCGTCGAAATCGAAAGATTTTTAAATAATAAACTGATATTCTTTACATGGAAGCATTTAAGAAATAGAGCCAATTATAAACTGATCCTTAGGAAAGTTTGTAGTATGATTTTTGTTCTTATAAAATTTGTTCATGTTTAGACCGGGCTATTATACGCAAAAAAATCAGAGGTGGGGAAACGGAAATTGTCGGAAACTGTCAGATGTGAGTCCCAAATTGAAGCTCTAGATCTAGAGAAACTTTAGAGCAAACCCTGTTCTTAAAAGAATGGCTCTAAAGTGAAAGATAAAACGGTTTTTGGAAACAAGAAAACCGTATTCTTAATCACAATACTAGTTTATGTTATGTATAAAATATATTACCATACAGATGGAAAAAACCTGATAGAACGGTATTGAAGTTGATACAATCCGTTGTCAAACGTAAGCTTACTGCGTTTGTTAACATTTAAACAAGGGATGTTAATAAAATAAAAAAAAATACAGTTATTATTCTGACAACCATCGTTGCAATTTTGGACGGCGTATAGTTGAGAATTTCACAACAAATCGTTGACATTTCGACAACACAACGTTCTCTTTGACAACATAGTATTATAACTTTGGTAAAATTTTAAAATACCCAGTTATCATTTTGGCTAATTTTTGTCAAGGCATTGTTGTCATTTCGATTAAGCAATAGCAATGTATCGTTGTAACTTTGACAACGAATCGTTCTCATTTCGGCAACACAACGTTCACTTTGACAACATAGTGTTGCAACTTTTGTAGCACATTTATTATACCCTATATCATTATAGTGGAGAGGGTATTATACGTTTATGCTGATGTTTGCAACACATAAAAATGTTGATCCTACACCCACCATAAAGTATACCGATCGTCCGTCTGTCCGGCTGGCTGGCTGTCCATATAAACCTTGTGCCCAAGGTACAGACAATTTTCAAGATAATTTGATGAAATTTGGACCAAGCATGTTTTTTTTGCACAGTAAATTGTTGAAATCGGTCAATTATTTCACATAGCCCCCATACAACCGTACCTCTCGATTTTGACTTTTTATGCCATAATTACGTCAAATATACAATTATATAAGTTTTATATAAGTATAAATGACACAGCAGATTTTCGTTGTGACCGGCTCTTATTTGACCCTAGCCCCCATACAAACCCCCCTTTCAAAAAAATGTCTTAAACGTCTAAAATTGATTTGTATTGCAATGAAACTCAACAAAACTAACTGTTATTTAAAAATACATATATCCTTTTTCCAAATTTAGTATGGATCGGCCAATGTTTGACCTATACTCCTATATAAAGCTTCATTTAGAAAATTTTGTTTTTTATCAATAAATTGCTTAAATACTTTGCAATTAAGATAAAATTCAACATTAAAGTTTCTTTATAAAAAAATTTAAAAATATACTCATGTGTAGGGTATTATATGGTCGACCATGCCCGACTATACTTTCCTACTTGTTTTTATTATTATGTATTATTATATTTTGTTTACTACTGTTGATTTGAGAACTATCCGTACATTCTTTGATAACGGATGTTATTAAAAAATTATAAATTCTTTTAACATAATCAACTTCATTTTAACCCTAACCCTCGTATCTTAAAATTCTTCAAATTCATTCACAAAATCATATAAAATAACTGAGTGAGTACTATAAAAATGAATTTATATGATTTGAATGTGCGTGTTTGAGTTAAATTAATTTTAATTAATTGAAAAGTTTTTGTGTGGTATTTAAATTAAAATAAAATATTATTTATACCTACATGTTCTCCTTTTTTTTCTTTAAAATAGAAATGAAGGGTTGGCTAATAATAAATAAGAATTTAGCATAGTTAACACTTAAGGAACAAGAATATATTATATTAATATAAAATTTAAAAAAACTTCAAATATAAACCGCATTTTAAAGACTTTTTAATTGTTTTCATTCATTATTAAGCCAAATTTTTTGTTTTTAAAATGGCTGCAGTTTTTTAAACTTATTATAATTGTACAATTTGAGAAAGTATTTCTTGTATTTTTCTTAACCGACAACCTTTCATTAAATTTCCCCTATAAATATATCCTTTTATTATTATTAAATTATTAGCTTAAAACAACAAAAGGGTATTATCAGTTATTATGCCATAGTGTCATTATTAATGAAGAAGAAAAAAAATAAAGAAATTCATCAAAAATTATCCACAAAAGCGCGATAAGATAAATTATTTTGAATACCTTCAAAGAAGCAAACAACATACCTAGTACCTAATAAATTGTCGTTGTTTTTAAACAACAATTTAGGAAGGAGGACATTTACATTTACCAAGGACCAGTTAGTTAGTGGTTGCTTACGATCAATACGACAGACCTATTTCCATACATAAAAAATAAAACAAAAACACGCAGCTGTTTAAGTAAATAAAGAAATAATAACAAACATTTACACAAACTCGCACTTACTCATTCAACAACAAAAATTACGCACGCCATTATTGTCCAAAGGCATCGAGGCAAGTAATGTTATCAATAAAATATTTTATATATTTGTATGTATGATTATGTACAAGCTCGAGCATGTATTAAACAAACAACAAACATTAAGCGAACACCCGAAAACATGAAAAACGACCTCAATGTTTACATACAAAAGCAAACAAAGCCACTAACAAACATATGTACATAAAACGAGTTAAATAAATAAATACTGAGCAATTAATTCAAGAGACAGAGAGAGAGAGAAAAGAAAAGAAGGGATCAAAAACAGGAATTGTGAAAACAAACATATACATATATGCACTTTTTTACACATATGGTGATGTCTTTTAACATTGTAAACATTTTTTTATATTAAGAAAAGGGTAAATATTTCGGATTTCTAGATCCTGTCGATCATTATTTCTTACTCTTTTATAAGATTTTGGATGGACAAGTAGACATATAAGTTACACAGTTCAACAAGTTTTTAACCCACAAACCAAAGTATGTAGGAATGGGTTTGCTGAATCCTAATCTAGCATCTAGCATTACTGGCCTACTGGCCAGTTTATCATGCCAACTAAGAACAGTAATTCTCCGGGAGTTTAAGTATTTCCTTTTATGTGCTTTATGTATAGGAGAGGATACAAACTCCCCGACAATTTAGGATTCAGAATAGCCCTGTATATGTCAATAGTCTAATCAGGTCTAAGAAATTGTATATATGTATTGCTTTTTTCTGGACTTGTCTATTGTACAATGTATGGACTAGCCTGTCTTTTCTATGAACTAGCCTATTGTATAATAGACCTATAGTATAGTTTATGGATTAGACTACTGTCTTGTTTATGGACTAGCATATTGCCTAATCTAAATACTAGATATTATTATCTTGATTATGGACGAGCTTCTTATCAAGTCTGTGGACTAGTATAGTTTATGTATTAGACTACTGTCTAGTCTATGGACTAGCATATTGTCTAATCTAAAGACTTGTCTATTGTATAGTCTATTATTGTCTAGACTTTGGGCGATCTTCTTGACAAGTCTGTGGACTAGTTTATCAAAAAATATATATAATATATAAAAATAATATCCAGATAAATTACTGTTAAGGTTTTTACTATTCTAAATTCATTCTAATCTCATAGTTTCTTCTTTGTTTCTTTTTTTCTAGATCCTGCCACCTTAAACATTTTTGCCACACGACCGAATCCCAAAAAGAAACGCAAAAGTCGAACAGCATTCACCAATCATCAGATATTTGAGCTGGAAAAACGATTCCTCTATCAAAAATACCTATCGCCGGCAGATAGAGATGAAATTGCCGCCGGTCTGGGACTCTCTAATGCGCAGGTAAATAGAAACAATAATATCGCAAAAAAAACTAAAATACTTATTTATACTATGCCTTTCTTCTATGTACACACATGACCATGCCAATGATATGATTCCAGGTGATTACATGGTTCCAGAACAGACGTGCCAAACTAAAGCGGGACATGGAGGAACTCAAAAAGGATGTTGAAAGTGTGAAACAATTGTCAGCTCATAAAAGTTTTTTAGAAAATGTTAATGATTTAAGTATTTTAAAGACACGACCAGTCAGCCGACATCAGCAGCCGCCCAGCAGCACAGCCCCCACACAGCCTACCCCACATGCGGAAGTCCATACAGCAGCGCTTACACATGGCAACCATACTACGGGAGTCTACAGCCACACAACAGCAACAGCAAACTCAGGAAGACTACCAACTGCAGCAACAGGGAACATCATTTCAACAGTACAGCTGTCACAACATCAACACCAGCAGCACCTCATCAACACTACAACAACCAACACGTGCAATGAAAGAAGAGACGAAAGCATCAACTCAAGCGGAAGTTATGAGGACTCTCAACTACAAAATCTCCAACTGCAGCAGCAACAACCACAACAACATCAACCCCGCAACTTACAAATCAACCACAGTCGAGGATAAAAAGGATATAAAATTATTGAAAATGTTTACATTGATTCATTACACTCAAGAAAAGCAAAGAAATTTAAATTTGTAATTTGAAACCATCTTAACGAAAAAAGAAACGAAAATTTATTTCTACAAATTCCTTAAGGTTGATTAAGTTTATAATAAATTTAAATATTATTTGCAATATTTGCCAAATTAATTTATTTATGTACATATGAGTACGTAATATGCATGTAGTTACATGAACAATGTTTATAAGAAGATGATATTCTTTTTCTATTAATTATCTTAAATTAATGTCTGCATATGTATGTATGTAAGTTTATGTCTGTAATGTGTTCCTAATGATTGATGTCTGAAATATTAAATTTCCTTATTAAAAAATTAAATTATATTATCTTTTAAACAATCTGTATAAGTTCATATGTGATTTTTTGTATTCTTTATAATTTCTTTTTATCTTCTCTTTCTTTTTTTATTACAGCTTTAGATATATTTAAACGTTTTTTTTTCTTGTAATTAATAGTAATTATCCTGTGTAAATGGTAATCTTTTACAAATAAGTATTAAATTAATGTATTAATTTATTAAGTAAATAGTCAAATAAAATTGAAAAAAAAAATCCTTTAAATAAGATTTTGAAGTTATTAATCACAATTTGTTATCCCAATTTATTATGTTTTTAAATGCCGTAAATGGCCGTAAATGGTGATACTTTTAAGTAAAAATTTACTAAATCCTGAAAATTTTTCAGTGTTCAGTATATATTTACTGGTTACTGAAATGTATAATGCAGTGTGTCCATCTATGCTCTAGTTATACGGATGCTCCGAATACCCCTACATTCATCCCGTGTAATATACACTGCAAGTCATTTTTAATGTTTACTATTACCACAGTCCCTTCTTCTGCGGGTAATCAGACAGCAGGTGTCTGAAACTTTGCCCTGTGGGCTACATTTATGTGGTTGTCCTCATGCTAAATTAATAACCCCGTGGTTTTCAAAAGTTAAAAGTCGGCCCCTGAGATGAAACACGGTTTTACTAGTAATAGAGTTAGTTAGTTTGTTTGTTAGTTTATTACTTAGTATGTTACTTAGTATATATTGCGCCACCTATGTTTCACAATTATAACTAATTAGTTAGCTAGTTATATAGATAGTTAGTATATATTGCGCCACCTATGTTTCACAATTATAATTACCAGTCGAAAGTGTTACCGAGTGGTTGAAGTCTTAACTAAAAATTAATGCTTATCAAAAAATCGATAAAATGCGATATTTGCTAGTAATGGTAAACGGCCGATAAATTTCCGATAATTTCCCCAAAAAATTCGCTCGTGTAATTCCCACAATCGTGGTGAGTTTCTCAACCGTGGTGAATTTCCCCTACTGTGGTGAATAAAAAAGAAATTCACCACAAAGACCGTTATTCCAAATTTTTCAAGGTCATTGCGATTTCGCCCCCAAAAGTATGCAGCACTTTTAAAAAATGGCCTGCGCTGTGATTGGTGGATTTTTCAAATATCGTAATTTTTTCAAATACCGTAAATTTTCAAAATATCGTAAATTTTTAAATATCGTAAATTTCACAAATATCGTAAATTTTTCAAATATCGTAAATTTTCAAATATCGTAAATTTTCAAATATCGTAAATTTTCAGATATCGTAAATTTTCAAATATCGTAAATTTTCCAAATTTTTCTAATATCGTAAATTTTCAAAATATCGTAAATTTTTTAAATATCGTAAATTTTTCAAAGATCGTAAATTTCAGTTAAAAAAAGAAAATCCTCATCGTAAATTTGAAATATTAATTTTTTAAATATTTAGTTATAATCGTCTACATGTACATTTGTATGTAAGCATGTGTATGTACAATATCCATCTTTCTAATCTATCATTTTGGTTATTTAAAAGCAACAAACAACACGTTGATTATTTTCAAAAGATCAACAAATTATACAAACAATAAATTTTCAAAATGAAATAAAAAAATTTTGAAATTGAAAATCAAATCAAATAATAATGTACTCGTCGTCCGTAGTATGTGTTTATAATTCGAAACCATTTAAAATTGTTGATTAGTTAGTACAATTTCTTTACAAATTAAAAATTCAAATGAAATAGAAATGATGAAGAAGAATTTAATTTTTTTTACCGAAAAAGAATTTTAATGAAAATATTTGTTTGATTAAAAACAAAATTTCGACATGTTTTCAAAATCACAACTAAATCAATAAACTAGAAGCAATCAATTAATTTGGGGATTTCAAAATAAGAAACAAATATTTTAACAAGAAAAAATATGTATTTTGTGAATAAAAATGCAATTATAATTAAAAAGTCAATGTGTCGATTTATTCAAGACTGTTGAAAATTATTAACCAAAAGAAATATGTAAGTAAACAAAATTGATTTAAAATATTTTGCTTTTATCATTAAAAAAAGTTTATCAGTTTTATGGTTTTTAAAGTTTGTAGTTCCTCCCATTTAGTTGTCATAGTTGAATGAAGTGTTTAAAAGGTCTTTAACCTTTTCCTTGGGCTCCTCCAAAACATAGGGAATAATAAACTGTAAAGATCATTGCGAGTTGCCCTATGGAAGCTTATAGTTAAGTGTTTTTATCTGCGGCTTCTTGAGTTTCATTTGCTTATACGAAAAACCACTTGACTCGAAAATAATTGACAAGATTTTATTGTACAATAATGACACAATTAAGAACTAATTACGAGTATGATTGTGTTATTAGGAAAATATGAAAACACAATTGAAAATCTTTTATGTTTAAGAAGTGGGGAATGAGAAAAACTTTCTTTTGAAATTAAAATATTATGGTTTTGTTAAAGAATAATTTCTCACCAGGATTAATCACGTACTAAGACGAGGGCTGTGTGATAAGAGGGGTTAAAATAATAATTCAAAAGACTAAATTCCACTTCAGACATACTTCATCATCAATACACGTCGAATATTTGTTTTAATATCTTGGAAAGAACCGTTCATATCGAAATGACATCATAGAAAGAACGCATAATAAAAATTCACTTTCCTCCAATTTGGGCCAATTAGAAAGGTTATATCTTATTTTTCTTTAATATGTACGAACTGATAGTTTCGGACTTCTTAATAAAAAGATCTTCTTCCCTAAGAGAAAAATGTAGTTTATCTTAAGGTTTAATGATGTTAAACTTTATTACGTTGCCCGTGATCTTATAACCAATCATCATGTTAATAATTGTTAAAATCATCATTGTAATAATTGTCAAATAAAGAACTGCAGGTTATGATCGAAAGTTAGTGAAGAAAACATGTATGTTACATTTCGAAGAAATACATCAAGACCTCGGTACTGTTCGTTGCTCTTGTATTAGTGTATCTAGTGGTAATCAACTCCGCGACCTACAGTCATACAGGTTAGAACACTAACTACTAACCTACCGGAGCCACACAATAAAGAAATGCATTTTGGTAGTTTCACTATAGCAATACTTTAGTCATGAATGAGATTTCAAAATTAGGATGAATATCGAAATGTTCAATATTATAAGAAGCATAGGACCTCCCCGAACATCTTTCTTTCGCAATTTTTCTCAATTAACATAGATCAGTCATCATCTTGTGTGTTGTAGTAGACCTCATTTTTCCCCAGTTTCATTTAAGATTGTATATTTTAATTGATGGTAGTATCTGATACGTTTCATGCCAAAAGTTTGTGTTTGATGAATTAATCTGAACGAACTAATGTGTGGTATTCTTTGAATAAGAAACGCTCTAGACAACTTATAAGCATGTTACCTTAACGTAGCTTGCCAATTTTGGTATTATTGAAAGTCCGGGGAAAAAAGCTAACAATACCTGTGATCATCACGGGACCGGTAGCCACAGAGCAGATTTTCGGACTTTGTCTTGTCCCGGAGAGGTACTTCCGGGGTGCACGGGAAGATAATGTTGGTTAAAAGACTGATGCACGGTACGGTTTCACTGTGGGACTAAGGGTTGGAAATAAGTTGGGTTTCAATTATAAATGATACAGGTTTTCGTCTAGAGATTACGTCTAGAGATTACGTCTCCAGGTGCTCATTTTTGTATATCATAAGATAAGCAACGGGGCAGTAAAATGGCCAAAGAATTGTTAGATGTAGTACTGAGCAAGTGTTTTTCCATGGACTAGCAGACCCAAGTACAAAAATTACCTACGACGTGTGTGATACACAAAAGATCGGTGGTGAATCACCGAAAAAGCTCACCCTTTAAGTAATTAGGTTAGATAAGGATAGGTTGATTTTTCTGGAATAATATCACTTTCAAGTTACTTGGATCTATCTTCGATGAATACTTGGCAGTGGCAAAGAAAGTGCTTTGAAGCTTCCTCTCCACATGCTTGGATCTAAATTCGATTAATGCTTGGCAATGACAAAGAAAGTGCTTTGGAGCTTCCTCTCCACATGCTCTACATTCGTCTAAGTACTTAGAAATCTTGTCTTAGCTGGAACGAAAAATAGATTCCTGAAAAATGATGAGTTTCAAACTTTATGATCTATTGAAGTATCTCATTGCTTAGACTAGATTTCTTTCCACACCAGTTAAAATATGAGACATCGAACGAATGGGGTGTACTTGTCAAAATGAAGTTCTTATCTCTACTAAAATTATTGCAAGCTCTCAAGAATTACGTTAACCATATTCTTAACTTCATCTTTTGATTAACTATATAAGCATCTCAACATTCTCATGATCCTTTTTTGTATTTCCCACCAACCCTCGTTTTCAAGCAGTTACATTTGTAATAAAGTTAAAATCTTTGACACACTTTTTGTTGCAGTAGAATGAAAAAAAAAACTTTATTCCTCAAACTATTAATTTGCACACAACCAAAACACACAGGTTAAGAATGAATGAAATCCTTTACTCGTACTCGTTAACATTATTAACACACGAGTGCCCTTGAAGAGGTGATCATTAGGATTTTAACAATGATAATTACAAACAAACTTTTTCTCCCCCCTTTTTTCGGTATATGTATGTAGTTTGTAGCTCAACAAAACAGTATTATTTCATTTAAATAAATCTAACGTGTAACACAGATGAGTTATAAGAATTTTATTGTATTGTATACGTTGTCAGCACACCACAAGAACAATAAAATAACCATTTACATAATAAACCATCCAGCTAATTCATCCATCCATCCATTCATTCACATGTGTGTTCGTTCTTCTATTCATTATTCCATTTGGAGTACAATTCATGTTAGACTGTATGGTGGAGTAAGAAAAATGTTGTTTTTGTTCTTCAATGTTTATAAAACTTAATGTTATTTAGGGGATTTCTGTGTGTTTAGTTTGGGCCATGGGGCCACCCACATTGTGCATAAAATAACGGCACTGGTTGTAAATAATGGCAAACCACACACACCTGATCAGCTGTATAGAGTTTGTTAAGAATCATAGGGTTATATACAGACTACTAAAAATATACAAACATACATCTAACTAACTAACTCATCATAAAAATGATGAATTAAGAATAAAACAAATAAAAAAAGTGTAATGAAAACAAAATGTAAAATATATAGAACATAAAATAATAGACAACATCAAATATTGCGCAGCATAATTAAGTTCCATGGAACCGTAATATATCATTGAAATGTTATTAGCTTAAGGACACATGTTCTTTTTTTTATTTTGCTCTTTGGCACAAGAGTTTGAGAGTATAAATGAAAACTAATTAGAGTAAAATCGAATGAGTTTGATTTCAGAGAAGAATTCATGTGAAATGAGTAACATTTCAGAGGAGTATTAAGTTGAGTGTTTGAGGCAATGAGTAAGGAGGATTGAGTGAGTGAGTGTATTTGCAATTATTGAGGGGTAATAATTTCAGTATTTTGTTGTTTAGTTTCTGGACTCTTTTATTGGTTTTTAAAGAATTTAATGATTTTTAATAGAAGAAAATTTATTGTGGTTTATTATAGTGAATATAAACTAATTTTTATAATCTTTTGTTAATTGCCATTGGATTTTTAGAAGTAATAAAAATATAATATTCAAAAATAAAAATTAAATTTTAATTAACAATTTTACTAAATATTTAAAAAAGTCTATGACTTAGAATCCTTAAAGAGATAATTTATTTCGAAATTATTAGATTTAAAGCCAAACCGTAAGAAGATCACTTATACAGCACAGGTTTTACCTTAGTGTCGATGCAATTTTAATTCAAAACAATTATGAAAGAATAGTCAAGCATGACCGACCATATTATACCCTACACCGGTGAGTATGTTAGGAATGTGAATATATTTGTTTTATTTATAAAAAATTAAATTTGTTTTTTACCTTTATTCCGAATTTAATATAATTTTTTTTTTACAAACAAAGAAATTTGCTACAAAAGAGTTTATATAGGGATAAGGGTAAATATGGTGCTATCCGTATAAATATTGATAGAGAAAGTTTTGAACTCAAAAGTGGTATGCGGGAGTACAGTTGTGTGGGGTAAGGAAAAAAGCTGAACGATTTTAACCATTTTCAATAGATTACTTTCTGATAATAAAAGACGAGTATGTGTCGAATTTCGTCAAATTATATTGAAAATTGCGACTTGTAGTGTGCGCAGGACACACAGATGTACAGACAGACGGAAAAAGCTAAATCGAGAAAGTCATTCTGAACCGATTGGTATAATTCAAGTTGGATGTAGAATTAAACTTTTGCCGATATTCGTTAAGATACAAAAACATTTAACATAATTATGAACTCAAAAGCTCTATTAGAGATTACGCTTGTATGGGGCTAAAAGAAATAGCTTACCGATTTTAAGCAATCGGCTTTGTCCTTGAATCAATAGAAGAGTATGTAACGAATTCCGTCATCTCTAAAATTGCGACCTATAGCGTGCACAACACGTACAGACAGACAGACAAAGCTTTTTAACCCATTTTTATATTTTAAGGCAGGTGTTGGACCACCCTAGTCTTAACATGCGACTTATTGGACTGGGATTCGTTGAACGAATTTCGACTTAAGCACACTCAACTTAGTGACGATAACATGAAAACTTTGATCTAAAATGTTATTCGAGAAATCCAGATTCATAACATAGTTCTCTCAAGCAGAACCACAATCTTAGCATGAGTTTATATATATTTCTATGTGTGAACAGTCCAATTTTACTTCTAAACAAGATAGTCAAAAAGTAGGACTTTTCATTCGCCCTAAAAATAAATGTTTCACACTCGAACCTTTGTTTGTGACAAAAATCAAACTCTAAAACTTGAGAGTTGAGAGTTTTAACATAGGTCGATAATTTTTCTGCTACGATCTGGAGTAAATAAAATCTTGTTGTAGATTCAGACTTGTTGTGTAAGTATAAAATCAGATTAATTAGTCAGACCTCATTAATTTTTTGGATATAAAAAAGTTTTTAAATTTTGCAAAAAAAAAATTAATTCAAATTGCTCCTTAAATTTAGTCTTTTACTTTTTTGTAGACCTACATATTTTCAGAAAACAGTGGGTAGCTAAACACCTCGGAAGTACTTGAGAACTGACCGGAATTGACAAAACCGAAAACCAAATACAAAACATAAGACCACACATTAAATAAACCAAAAAAATTCTCACAACTCCCACAAGCAAGACATTTTTAAAAGAACTGGACACACACACAAATAATTGAAGTTAATTTCGAGATCCTTTGACAAGACCGTTTTACATACACAACTCACTATGTGGTGACGACATTGTCAAGTGTTTATGGGTGTCTGTGAGAAAATATACATATACTTATTTACTTGCAACATTACATAAAGCAACAAAAAAACAGAAAAGAAGGAGGAGTTAATGTTAGGATTTTTGTTAATGGTGACAAACCTAACACTGTCAGTCTTAGGACTTCTATAATTGTCTACCGTCTGTGTTATTTGTCATTTAAATATTTGTTTATAAAATAAATAAACAAATAATTATTTGTTACAGTAAAGGCACACGCAAATTACGTGTCAATGGTAAATCATATTTACAGCGAGAAACTTAAGACCGCATCAAGTGGTCCGAGGCGTCACCTCAAGTAGCTAAAGACCAAGAAAGGTTTAAATTTACACCAAGCCTACTAAAACACACATACATTTGTTCAGTGGCTAAACGGTAGACCTCCCAAATGTAAACAAATCATTGAAATAGTAGCAATTTTTAAAGATTGTATTACATTTCTGAATTTCTTTTTCCCTGAAGGTGTTTATATATTCATGCCTCGAGTGTTAATTGTCTAGCCAAATGGCTTTAATAATTTAAACTATTTTTGTCATTTTTTCGAGAGATTAACTATTTATTTGTTTAAAATGTCAATGAGTTGGATGTGTAAACAAATGTTTCAAATTTTTAACTCATTTTACTAACTACAACTGAGTAAACATTCCAAGTTCTTTTAAAAGTTTGTGTTATTTTTGCTATTTTCAGATTTTGCCAGACTAGACGAGTTGAAGAGGTTTTCCAGTTGTTTGAAGTGATGATTTCATGATTGTTCTGATATTCCGATTTTCGAACAAAATTTTGCTATTTTTATGAACAGTCATTTATCCTCATTTACTTTATCATAAGTCTTGTCAATCAAAATAATCCGTGTTTTGAACTACCAATTACGTCCGCTAGGCATTGTGTTGAATCATCAAAGTCATCTCAGTAGTGTGGTTGGGCGACATATAAGATTTTCCTTTGTAGGAGTTAGACTGAGCTTGCTCATGATACCTGTCCATCCCCAAAGGCACTACTCGAGTACCTGAGCAGAGAGCACGTACACTGGACCGAAACATCCTTATACGTAAATTGTCACCAGCGTATAAAATACACAAACAGGTGGTGGTGAGTCGTTTTCAAGCTCACCCAGTGGTTGAAGAAAACCACCGTGAAACTAGGCCGTCGAGGTGCTCACATAAAGTGCTCCTACATTCAGACTTTACAATCAGTTTTGAAGTTTGCATGAAGGGAATTCTTTTTAATAATAACTTAAAATTATTCCACGAAATGTTTTGTGGGTTTTCGCAACAAGATATTTTATTGCACAATGTACGAAGTTATATACGTGAAATACATGAATGTTTAATAAATAATAAGAAAAACTTTATTTAAAAATCGCATGTCTTAACAAAGAAATTTTCATAAAATATACAAAAATTTATAAAAAAGATGTTAAACTATAATTTCTTATTTTCGTTGAATTAAAATGGGGTTTTGCTAAAATATATCGTACAATATACGAAATTTTCTTACATTTTACGAAAAAAGTGGTAATTTTTTTGTAAAGCAATGACTCTTTAAAAAAAAGATTTGAACTCAAAGTTATAAATATCAAAAATCAAAACCCTTGCTGAGAATAGACATCCTATTTTAAATGTCTAATTAACAAAATCAACTACATAGAAAAACCATCAATTTTTGTAAAAAAAAGAAAATATTCCAGGCCACCCATGCATTACAATTATTAAACGATTTAACACTTTAACTAATCACAAACAAAAGAAAAACAAAGAAAATTATTAAAAAACATATTGTAATGTGATAATTAAAAAAGCACCCACACGTCAGAATTTCCATAAGAAAGCAGCAAATCATATTTATAATCACGTAATGGCACATCTTGTCAAAGAAAAAACCAGAAGCCAAAAGATTGTTGTATCATAAATAAAAACTACCGCCGCTAGGCATCAAACGCAATCAAAAACAAATAAAAGTCCTCTTACAAAACCAACAACCAACTCAAATCAACTCCACCAACACACAACAACTCTTTGAAAACTCACTCCCTAAAGAAGCAATTCATTTTCGTTGTCATAAACAGGGAATGAATGCCGTTCGTTGCATGTTGAGCATCATAAACAAATAATAATAAAATGCAAATTAGATAAACAAAAAAAGGATCATCTAACAATTCAGGGCCTCCTCAAACCAACCATTCATCCAACCATCCATCCATCCATTTCCAAAAGAGACAAACACACATGTGTTGAGATTTTTTTTATGACTCTATTATTTAAGAACAGAGTAATAAAACTAGTGCCTCTAACTAACGCACTTCCAAAAGCCAAGAACCAACCAACAAAAGTGTGATCTTATCTGTGTGCTCCTGATCTTGTTAGTGCTGTTATTGTTAATATTGTTTGTATTTGTTGTTGTTGTTTTATACTAAATATAACCCTTTTTATGTTGTCGTTTACTTTTTCTCTTTATTTTGTTTATTTTTGTTAAAATCTTTTGTTATTTTTTCATTAAATGTTTTTAAATTATTTTTAGTGCATTTAGTACATTGTTAGTGACAAACAACAATTAGTTGTTGTTTGGCCTGCTTCTCTGTTGGCTTGTGTATTTAGTTTATTTCAAATGTCAGTTGTATTTAATTGTCGCCCTAAATTTGTCAAAGTTTTAAGTTGTAAGTGATTTAAAGCGCCAAAATAATAACATTCTTAGAAACACGGGAAAATAATAAATATTTTAAATTTTTCCAAAGTAAACAGATGTTAGTTTCTTATAGGCCTTTAGATATACGAATTTTTGTATTTAATTCATATGAGGGCTTCAAGTCCCCCCAAATGATAGTCTGCTTTATCCTCCAAATTGTTCACATGAATGTTATAAGGTTTTATGTAAAAAATTTGATAAATATATTTCTATTAGTTTCCCTGATAAACGAATTTTTGTATTTTATTAATATAGGAGGTGCCACTCCCCTTACGGGTAGTTCGCCAATTTATTACCCAAAATGTTTAAATGGATGTTAAAGTTATTCGTGCAAAATTTCAGAATTAGAACTGTTTTGTATTTTATTTATATGGGAGGTGTCACGGCCCCTAATGCTAGTCCGCTTACTTTTTGTCCTAAATAATCATATTGACACTAAATTAGCTCCGACAAAATTTGGGAACTCTAACAGTTATATTTTCTCAAATATACGCATTTAATATTTTCTTAATAGGGGTGTGGCTCCTCGCCCACTTCAAATTTCAAAATAAAATGCCGTAGTAGTCCATTACGTCCAAACAAACACACATTCATTTTTATATATAAATATAGATGAAATGGTTCGTTAAACTAAAAGTCTGAATGAATGATTTGGTAACGACTCAAGAAGTTCGTTTTTGAAACTATCCACCACCTCAACAAACAAATTTCCTAAATTATACCATCCGGAAGAAACAAAACCACCCAACGTATAATTCCTAATTTTTAACTTCAACATGAAATTTAAAACCAATTTACATTATTCAATCTAATTTGTGACATGAGTTTGTAAACATTGGCACCTCGACATAAAAACACTTAAGGACATTTTAAGTCTAGACACTTATTGGTGGTCGGCACTTCAGTGACCACGGAGGCCACTTAAAAATTGCAGCAATACAAAACTAATATTACGTTAAACTCCCATGTACATAAGACTGTTGTTCCAACAAGTGGTATGTTTTGAATTAAAATAAACTAATTGTCGCCTGCAATGACACTACTTATTTATTAAAAAAAAAACAAAAGACCACACAGAACATACAACTCAAAAAATGATCTTGCCATTTTCTTACAACAGGTCCAAGCAAGTAATAAACTAAAATTAATGGATATTGAAATGATGCGGTTATTGATGTGGTATTTTCTTTCTATGTAGTTTATTAAAACGCATCCTCATCGTCATTCACTAAATTGTTGCTTATTATTTCGCTTAAATTTGAGTAGAACAAGTTAAGCAAAAAATATAAATTATTTATTTGTTTAAGCAAAGTTTTTTCACTACTTCAACACAAAATTTTGTGCAATTTTTGTTTATTATTGTGTGCTTTTCCAGCACAATGATTGGATAGCGGCAGAGTGCTAGGAGTACCAGAACATATTCAAACCCACGTTCATACATTCAAATTTAATACATTTGTACCCGCCTTTAAATTTATTATTATAATCATCAAGCATTCCTTCAGCATCTTTATCTTTTTATAATCATCATTCTCATGTGTACATGATGAGGTGGTTAAATATTCTATACAATCATTTTGTCTGAGGGTGTTGGGGGAGAAACTAAAAAAAAATCGGCCACCCACCTTACAATGTTTAGTTAAATGGTTTTATATACTTCCATTCTAGAGCTTTAAAAAACATCATGAACATCTTTGTTCATTTAAAATAAAAAACGAAATGAAATCCACAAAACAATAAATGAAACGCACAACAGCTATAGCGAAACAAATAATTATTTTTTTGGTAAACAAAAAAAAATAACAACAACAGCAATAAAAACACAATTTTGAATGAAATGAAAATATTTCACTGACCGAGTGATTATTTTTCTTTTAATAAAACAACAAGAAATAACAACAGTTTATGTAAATGATTTACCAACATATTAAATGCTAGATAAACTTTAGACAGAATATTGTGGTTGAGTTTTTTTATGAGTGTTGTATTGCTACAAGGGTATTCAATTATTCTGAACGAAAACTGAATTAGAACTGAACTAGAACTGAACTAGAACTGAAGTAGAACTGAACTAGAACTGTACTAGAACTGTACTAGAACTGAACTAGAACTGAACTAGAACTGAACTAGAACTGAACTAGAACTGAACTAGAACTGAACTAGAACTGAACTAGAACTGAACTAGAACTGAACTAGAACTGAACTAGAACTGAACTAGAACTGAACTAGAACTGAACTAGAACTGAACTAGAACTGAACTAGAACTGAACTAGAACTGAACTAGAACTAAACTAGAACTGAACTAGAACAGAACTAGATCTGAACTTGAAATGAACTAGAGTTCATTATCACTTTAAGTTTTCATTGGTTATATCGAAAATTCCCTCATAAGTTCCTTAATTTTTTTAATGAATCTTTTCTTATATATATAATATTGTTAGTAACAAACGGAACGATAAATTTTGTATAACATCTTTTTACTTGTACAGCTAACAATTTGATTAAGAAAATGTTTATTATTGCTGAATGTTGTTGATATTTAAATCATATATTTGTTGTTGATTCTTCGGCTATTTAAAATATTATTTTATATGGAAAAAATTTTCATTAAAATGATTTTGAATTATGTTTTATAGAGCAATTATATTTGGCTTAATTTTCTTTTTCGTCTACATACATACAATGTTTGTTGGTATTAACAAGAAAAGAAAAAAATAACAAAAAGTCCAAAATACAATTTATTCATCAATTGTGATGATGTATTATAATTTAACAACATCTACAACAATAAATGTGTTTAGATAAAGAAAACACCACAAACTATAATTACAATACAATCAACGACGACATGTGTTGTTTTAATAGAAATCTAACTAAGAAGAGACCTTGATTTAAAAGTGTTTTTAACACTGAGAAAAATTAATATGTTTTCCAAATATGGGATTTGTTTAATATAAAAAGTTGTATATAGAGAAGAAGTTGTTATAAAATTTTTGTAGTGTATTTAAGGAAAAATCATATGAAATTTTAATTAATATTTCATAATTTTCATTATAAGCGTTTAAAGTAAACATTTTCCTTAAAAAAAAATTCTCACTTAGAGAAAATCTAACACATTAGTATTTTTTAACATTTTAAATTATTGCCTTCTGCCTTTAAAAGTGTTATAAAAAACCATTTACTGATAAGATTTTTTTAAAAATTTAGTTCGTTTTACAAGTGTTTTTTTTTAACCAAAAAGTACATCGGATTTTTTAAATTTAATTTCAAAATTATTTAATGTCGAAAAACGAAGCAATTTTTACGATCTAAGCATCTGATTATTTGGAATAATGAATCTGCTGTTCTTTTTAATTATATTCTAAACAAATCATTTAAATTGTTTAAACATTTAAGAAACACTTTCCTAAAATTAAGTGTAAAACACCTGGAAGCTGTTAGAGGATCATAAAATTTAGAATTTTTACGGTAAAAGGTGATATATGTATAAGTAGTGTTTTATTCGTTATAGACGAAATTTACGAGTACCTATAAACAATTTAAATAATTATTCAATAAAATAAATAGTTCATTATACTAAAAATTTTGAAGCATTTGTCGAACATTTATGTGGTATTGATATGAGCTTAATGGTAATTTAAAAAAGACCCTATTAAAAAAATATTCCGGAAGACTCCATCTTTAATTTCTTTTACAAATTCATAACATCCGCTAATCAATTAAATATAAAGAAAAATACTTATTAATAAAAATTCTAAGAAATTTTGCAATTAATACACTTTTCGAACACCAAATAATAACAAAATACTTTTAACAACAAAACGCATAAAAATCTTATTATTTTAAAACAATTCCACTACATTACTTACTATACACAATGTACATACATACATACCTCTACATACATTTGTATACGCTCCTCTTCCATTAAATTAAATATTGTTTGACATAAACGGCATATGAGCAATTTCCGCTGTCATTTAGTGTAAAGCTGAATGTAAACATTGCTAAAATCTTAAATGCCAAATTAAACAAAATTAAATGCACTAGTTTTTTTTTCATTCATTTTACATGTAGGCGCAAAGCAGACCTATTAAACAGTCATCGAAATATTGAGAGTGCATTAATGGTGCATCATATCATATGAGAAAAGTATCGCAATGCACTCGAAAAGTGTAATTGCAGCAACATTGGACAGCTTTTCAAATTGTATAAAGTATAAACAAATTAAAAAGAAAATAACAAGAACAAAAAAAAAACAGTAAATAAGTTTAAAATTAATAAAATTAAAAACATAAAGTGTTGTTTAGTGTTTGTTTGAGAAAAAAACAACAACATCGATTTAGATACATTTTCCTATTAACAAAAATATTTTGTTTATTTAAAGAAAATAACACAAATATAATGTTTTTGCTGCTACTGTTGCCTATTATTGTTGTTCTTGTTAAATTAGACACAAATTGCCTTTTAAATAAATAAAAAGAAAATTCAATAAAAAAATATAGAAAGAAACTCTTGCGCCAGATTCACTCAGTCACTCACTCGCTGTGATGAGTATAGACCAAAAACAAAAAACTACAGGGAATCAGTCTAACGAAAAAAAAAGAACTTAAAATCTGTTGACCATATGTTTTTGTAATGACTTTAAATTGCTCTTAAATTGTGTAAAAAGAACAATAATAACAATAAGTAAAGCATTTTTAAAATAATAAAACCGAACGAAAAGTTCATTTACAATTTTCGGCGAAATTGATTTTAAGAGTTAAACTTCACTATAAAAACGCGTTTTGTTTTCTTAATCTTGTTTGCGAATGAACAGAATCCTAAAAGAATTGCTTCTTAATCAGAAATAATCACCAATATAAATAATAACTAAGTAAATAACTAACTAACTAATTAACTAATTAACTAACTAACTAATTAATTAACTAACTAACTAACTAACTAACTAACTAACTAACTAACTAACTAACTAACTAACTAATTAACTAATTAACTAACTAACTAACTAATTAACTTATTAACTAAATAACTAACTAACTAACTAACTAACTAACTAACTAACTAACTAACTAACTAACTAACTAATTAACTAATTAACTAACTAACTAACTAACTAATTAACTTATTAACTAAATAACTATCTATCTATCTAACTATCTATCTATCTATCTATCTATCTATCTATCTATCTATCTATCTATATCTATCTATCTATCTATCTATCTATCTATCTATCTATCTATCTACCTATCTATCTATCTATCTATCTATCTATCTATCTATCTATCTATCTATCTATATATCTATCTATCTATCTATCTATCTATCTATCTATCTGTCTGTCTGTCTGTCTGTCTGTCTGTCTGTCTGTCTGTCTGTCCGTTTGTCTGTCTATCTAACTAAAAACCTCGCTAACTAATTAACTAAATAAGTAGCCATTGGGCTTACTGACTTTATAAATAGAAGCGTTTTCGGGATTTTATAAGGAAAAACATATGACCCAAAACGGTTCTTTTCAGATTTTTTGGATACTTTATCTCAAATCTCGATGTGATAAAAAATTTTGAAGATTCTGATTTAGAAATGCTATGCTTTATATAAATGTATTACTTTGTTTTTGTATTCTCTGTTTGTATAATATTTGATGATTTTCCACCAAAAATAGGAAATTAGTAAAAATTTCGAGTTTCTATATAAACAACTTTTGAAGAATTAACTCTTTTAAATAATACGCAAAATATATAAAAATCTATATTAAATCCTTAAAAATCTCCAAACAATTTTTATGACCCCAATAGAATTGCCCTATAACTGCAGAAAAGAAAATTTTGTACGTACAAGTCACAAGATCAATAAAAGCGATTCTGAACAGGGTGGTAAAAGTAAGAAAAAATTCGATAAAATTGTGTTTCGGTGTTTATTTAACAATTAAAAAATTCGAGTATTTTAACCCAAAAAGGGTGGAAAAACTAAAGAGCTGGCAGGCGTAAAACAGTGAAGTGAAGAGAAAACGTGTATTCATGTGACCCAATCTCAGTGTAAACAAATTATAAAAATTCATTAATATTCCATTTAAACAAAATAAAAATTAAACACATTTTTTTCTCTCGTTTAATGAATTTTTAAGAAACTGAAAATGTTTTATATATTCAGTTTTTTTGTTTATTATTGAAAAACTTTGAGACTAATTGTTTAGGTGCCATAATTTTTTTCACTTTTAAGCGAAACAGGCATTTATTTATTGTATTTATTCTAAATGAAAAGTTGAATGAGATGGATGGATGGATAGATGAATGGCATCGTTGTAGGTAAAGTAAATTATATTAAGAAAAAGTCAATTTATATAAACAATTTCGGAAAAGTAGGTGTTTTTCATCTTTTACTTTATGTGATATTGTTTATGGTGATACCCTTCACCTTCGTGAGAAGGTATTCAGTATTCATTATAACAAAAATAAAATCTTGGGACCTATTAATTTAATAACTCCTATTAGGTATCCGAAGTTGGTTTAGCGCTGTCCGTCTGTCTACTACGCAAAGTTTGTTTGTTTTCAAATCACCATCTGTACAATTGTTAAATTACCTCTCTGAAGACCCCAGATATCTTCGGGACCCAAATCTTTAGCAATTCTGTGCTTTCGAGAATTTAACGATTTTTAGTAATTTAACGATTTAAAGTGACATCTTTTAATATTTTGTAATATAATTCGTACAGACTGTTGTGAAGGGAATATAAGATTCGGCAAAGACGCTAATACGATTCTAACTTGTTATTAAAACGATTTATATTTTATTTTATTATTATTGAATAACAAAAACATATTATTACTACGTCTTTCCTCACTCATATACTAATAGCTTCATATTTATTTATATTATTTTTTTTCTTTAAATACACATAATACGTGAGTGTGATTATTAGGAAAATTTGCTATTTTGAGTGAATCGTTTAATATGTACATTTATTTTAGTTGTTTCTTTTTATTGCAGTGCAATGTTTTTAAAATGTGGGCGGATTTTTAATTGTTTAGGAACTAATTAATTGAATTTTAATTCGCTAGAATTTCTAAAGGAAATTCCATTTTGATTTTATATTTTTCTATGTGGTTTATTTACGTTTAATTTCAATAAATAGATTTTTTTCAAAATATTTTAACTCCTTTATGTATAAAATTTAACGTAAAATAATTTTTTTTAGTTAATAATAATTTTTCACAAAAAAGTCGTATATTGTTTTCTTCCTTGATTTCATCCTTTTTAAATATATGCAATTTGTTGTTGTTGTTGTTTTCAGCCTTTAACTTAATACGACAAAGAAACAACACAACAGTGTTGATTTCCTACACCCAGCACCAGCAAAAAAAGAACTTCCAAAGAAGCGAAAATGAAGTAGAATTTTCTTCATGGAAGTACTGAAATAGACCTGAAGAAGTTGTGATTTTAACAAGGGATGTCCATTTTATTCGATTCCAAATTCACTATATCTAAAGTCACAATATAACATATAATTTATAGATAATTCACGGACCCCTTGAGGATTGTTGTCTTGGTGAAGCGCCCTCATCTTGGCGTTATTACAATACAGATGGAATAAATTACATCTCTAGTGTATCGCCACTATAAAGTGGGGGAGTCATTTGACTTGCAGTCTTACTTGAGAACCTAACCTAACTGATACTACGGAAACCTCTGGACCGAAGGCCAATGTTTTGGACTTTGTCTTCTGCAGGTTATTGCTGTGCACTGCCTGATTGAAAAGATAGATAAAGATTGTTTCACGATGTAACCAATATTTCGTGTTAAGTTCGGCACTATTGTTGTAAAGTGACACCTCAGAGAAGTTACTACGAGGCTAAATGTTGATCAGCATTATTAAAACCTCGACTGTTATGAATGAGTCAGATGTTTCCTCTTGTACTTGTCGGATGTAGGAGTTTTCTATTAGGTTGAATAGCGATGGATGTAAAGCAATCAATTTATATATATTGTATCGTTTAAATTCCCTCGATATTCGATTTGAGAGTATATTCAGAGTTTCTTCTGTTCATAACAAATTTGCCACAGTGTAACAGTAAGAACAAAAATTAACCAAATTTTATGATTACTTATGTATTTAATTCATAAACTAAAGTGGTAATTTCTTATAATTTTTTTCTTCCCCAAATTGCTCACTGTACCTAACGAGAGGGTGGTATCTTACAAAAGAAATTATTTTTTGAATTGAATACTTTTTTCCAATTATTTTTTTTCTCTTGCTGCAAATTGCAGTAATTCTTAACAATTTTATGGCAATTCACAATTTCTTATAAAATTTTTCTTTTTTCTAACTGATAAAAAATTCCACCTACTTTTTTCTCACAAGTTTCTTTTTTCTTAACTCAACATCTTTATAAAGACTTTATATAAGCTTTTCTATCTATAATAACCTAACAAGTGTAATCATTTCTCCACCTTTTTCTGTTTCGTTTTTTTTTTTTTTTTTTGCACTGGTACGTTTAACAGCAATTTCCAATTTCCTTTCTGATGAAGCACATGGCAAGAGCAAATTACATGTCTCAAGGAAAGAAAGAAGAAATAAATTTTTAAGAAAAATTGTGTTGATTGGCCTTCTTTTCATTGAAGAAGTTGCATACGTATATTTAAGGTCTTTTTGTTGGTGAAAAAAAGAATAAAAGTTTAACAAATTTTTTTCCTGATAAAAGGACACAAGGACACAATTTAGAGATTACTTATTATTACTTCAATATTGTGCTTACCAACGTTATAATTTGTTAGCAGAAGAAGGAAAAACCTACAAAAAAGAAAGGGAATTCTTCTTAAATAGCTTTTTAACAAAAGTGTATGAATTCTTTAGTTAATGTTTAGAATTACTAATGAGGTGCTTTCTTTTTTTTAACAAAAAAATGAAAAAGAATTTCCGTCTTTTTGTTTTAATAAATAAAAGTATTTTTTGTATAAGAAAATTACAACAATTATTTCTCATTTTGTTAATCTTTAAAATTTTTGAAGTGTTAATGAAATTTACTTCCTATTTTTTTTTTTTCATTTTCTCTAACACTTTTAGTAACATCAACACTTTATTTATAATAAAAAAACAGAATTTTGTTTAATTTAAACAAAATTATTTCAATTACTAATTTAGCTTAATGAGCTCCCCAGGAGAAATTTTATTTGTTCTCATAAAAATTCTTTAAAAATAGTATAAATTTTCTTTTCATTTTGTGTGTGTGTGAGTGTCTGTGTGTTCAGTTTTGTGAAGAAAATATTTATCTAAATATTTGTTTATATTTACCAGCCCATAAACAAATATTTTCGATTTTATTTGATTGTAGTGCAGACAGCTCTATAGACATGACATCGCCCCTAGAAGCAATATGTTGTAGTAGCAACAGCAGCAGGTTTACTACAAAAATAATTATATGTTGCAGTGATTTGCTTTGTAGGGTTGCCAAGTAATGCAAATTATTGCTGAAGGACATATTTGTAATTTACTTGTTCTACGACCTTTAAAACAATATTTATAAAAATATATAAAATTCATAAATGCGGAAAAAAGAGCTCGTATCGTATACCAAAGGGATCAAAGCATTCAAATTATTAAAGTGCCTATTAAATAAACTTTCCTCATTACTTACATGTCCTGTTCGATATCGATTAAGGATTCCAAAAGAAGGAAATTACTTTGTAATGCGGTAATTCGGGTTTTTGCCTGTATATTTTTTCTTGTAAGTACTTTGGGGATTCGCCTATCGAATTTACTCTTTGGCAACCATTTTTTCTACACTATAATACTTTATTTGTTTAAGTAGCTTAAAATGATAAATAAATGACTAGTTATAAACATGTGAAACAACAACAATGTACAGGCAAAATACATGCCATTTATCTCCTTTAACCCTACATCATTATGAATATCACAGTTTTTGTTTACATAAGTACACCGTTGTTTTGTAATAATATCACATACGTTTTCAAATATTTACAGCAACAATAATGGTGTTTCTGTGGGCCTTTTAATAAGAGAAAGGCAAGTTTGATCAACAGTCTATAAAGACTATAAATCATTCTATAGTCAAGACTATAGATCATTCTATATTCAAGATCAATCTATAGTTAAGCCTATATATAGATCAATCTATAGTCAAGACTATAGGTCAATCTGTAGTCAATACTATATATAGATCAGTCTATTTTCAAGACTATAGATCAGTCTATATTCAAGACTATAGATCAATCTATAGTCAGAACTATAGATCAATCTATAGTCAGAACTATAGTTCAGTCTACAGTCAAGACTATAGATCAGTCTACAGTCAAGACTATAGATCTGTCTATAGTCAAGACTATAGATTTGTCTATAGTCAAGACTATAGATTTGTCTATAGTCAATACTATAGATTTGTCTATAGTCAAGACTATAGATTTGTATATAGTCAAGACTATGGATTTGTCTATAGTCAATACTATAGATTTGTCTATAGTCAATACTATAGATCATTCTTAAGTCTAGACTATAGATCATTCTTAAATCAATTATATAGATCGGTATATTGTCAAGACTATATAGTCGAGACTATAAATCTGTTAATAGTAAATACTATTGATCTGTAAATAGTCAAGACTATATGTCTGTTTATAGTCAAGACTATAGAACTGTCTGTCAGCAACAGTCTTTAGTCAAGATTGTATATAGTTAGATATATTGTTAATACTATCAGTTTACATCAAGACTTCAGATAAGTGTGAAGTTAAAACTGCCTATACATCGCTCTACATAATTTTCTTATTAAGACTATATAGACCATAAACTAGTTATTCTACAAATCAGTCTATAGTCAGTAATATACATATTTTAGTAAAGCCTATAGGTTAGTCTACATTCAAGACAACATGTCAGGATAGGAATATAAATCATGCCCTCCTTTTGAAGGCCTTTCCCTATTTGCCACCTTTGCATTGTGAACAAAAATCACAAACAATTGTCGGTTGTGTGTGTGTGTGTGTGTTTTCCTAACAAATTTGAATATAAAATTTCTTCACTTGAATAATCGGTACTATTTCCTTTTCATATCAAATTAAAATTGTTGACGCTCTCTCCAGCAAAAATAAAAGAGTTTTAAAAAGTCAAACGTGCATGCATCAACATCATTATCATCATAAAAAGTGATTGTTTATACGATTACAAACCAGTGAATGAAGAAAGCAAGTGACTGAGTATTCGTTTAAGAAGGGGGTAATAGAAATATTTGGAATATGGAAATGGATTTCATATGTAAAGTACACTTGATTCAACTTCATACGTTTTTTTTTTGGGGAGTTATAAAGTGTTTGTAATGTGTTGTTAAAATTGTTTACAAATGTGTTTTTGTTTTGTTGAACGTGGGACAATTTTAAAAATTTCATTCTGCCATATTTAAGAGCCTGTATTTTACACACAATTTGTAAACTAATTTAAAGAAATTTTAAACTATACATACTAGAAGATTAACTTTAGAAATAAGGAGTAGGTAACTAACTGTACTTCCTTTTTAAAATTCATTAAAAATGCGGCCTTCAAAAAATAAAAGAAACATGTTTATATTTTCAGCCGATAATAACGTTTTCTGTTAAAATCGGCATTTATTCATTCATAACCTTGATGAACTTTTAACTCAAAAAATTCTTATTCTTAAATACTCTGTTTTTTGACACGCTCAATTTTCATTTGTTTTAAAACTCATAAAGATTTGTTTTCAAAGCAATTTTCATACATCAATTGACTGTTTATCCACAAGACCACAACTATTTGACACTTTGGCGAAATATGTTTTTATTGTCACCAAACTCCTGCTGTGTCGTAAAGGACTTTGGCGTTATCCTTGTGTAATTTAATTTTAAACGGCACTTGTAAGATTGAGTAAATATGTGTGTGGGAAATTCAAACATTCATTCATTCATTCAATCATGTGCAATATATTTCTCACAACTCACAAATGATGGACAATGGACAAGAGACAACAAACAAGTTAGTTACAGACTAATTTGACATATTGAAGTATTATTAGGCAGACATTAAGTGTCACTAGACACAAGTCAAATACTCCAAAGCACAGCGCGAAACTAGTTAAAAAAAACGGAAATATTCAGTAAAAAACTATTGGGTGGTCCTAACTTTAAGGTTAAAAAATTATTTTTAACATTGCCTTGAAATTACAAAAAAAAAAAACTATTTCTTTAATGTTTAATTATACATATTTTAAAGTATAATTTATTTTAATGTAAATTTTAGTTGTCTGTTTTTTATTCCTTTCAAAAATTTGTAAAATTAACTTTATTTTCCTTTAGTACTTACGTATCATTTGCAATTATAATGAAAATTTCAATAAATATTTTTCGTTTGTATAGAATTTTTTTAATTTTTAATTAATTGCGAGTACAAGTACTAAAAAGTTTTTCAAACACTTGTGTTTTGTATGATGTTATTTGTTGCTGGTACAAAATAAATTGAATTATTATTATTGTACTTGTAGCTACTATTAGCCAAGTATTATGAAGCAATCGAAATAATAAATATGTGTATTATTTAAGAAAAAAACATAATGAATATTAAATAATTAGGAATAAAAACAAAATTATAAATCTGAGACCAGACCTCATGCCAAAATGGGAAATAGTGCTGGTCGGTGGAAGAGATAACAAAAGCGTAGGATTTTTTAAGATGAGTCTTATACCGAAAAGTATATTTTAGATTTCTTAGCAACAAATTTGATGAACAACATAAATCAACCTGTAGTCTAGACTATAGATCGTTCAATATGTAATACTGTAGATCACTCTATATTAAAGATTATACAATCCTATATCATTCTATAGTAGTCTATATGTCACTCTATAATGGGCTATAGATATATGTAAGCTATAGATCACTCTTTAGACTAGATCATTTAATAGTTATCACTATAGATCGTTTTAAATTCAAGGCTACTGTTTACTCTATTGCCTAGAGATCAAGATTATAGATATGTCTATAGGAAAGTTAATTGATCACTATGGAATCACTCTTTAGTAAAGATCACTCTATATGCAAGACTCTAGAGACAAGGCTATTGATCACTATATTGTCAATACTTTAGAAAACTCTATAACTAAGAATGTACATCAGTTTATTGATCATTCCATTTTCAAGACTATAGATCTTTCTATAAACACTCTAAATTCAATAATATAGATCACATTATAGTCTTTACTATATAGTCAAAACTAGTAGAGATCACTCTATAATTTAGACTAAAAATCGCTTTATAATCTGGACTAAAGATAACTCTATAGTCTTGACTATTAATCACTCTATATTCCAGAATCACTCTATAGGCCAGAACTATAATTATTTTATGTTCAATAGTATAGATCGTTTTATGATAATTTCCATAGATTTTCAAGACTAAAATCACTCTATAGCCAAGACTGTAAATAACTCTATTATCAAAACTGTAGATCATGACGATAATTCAGTTTATGATCAAGAATAAGATCGCTTTATAGTCACTCTATATTCAAGACTATAAATCAATCTATAGGCATGACAATAGATCACTATAAAGCCAAAAAACTATAGCCAAGACAATTCTACTGTCAGTCTATAGTTTATACTAAAGATCACTTTATAGTCAAGTCCGTCAATTGTAAAACTATACATTACTCTATACTTAAGACTATATTATTAAGTCTATAGTCAACACTATATATCACTGTAGAGTTAAGATATGTGTACATAAATATATTTATAGTCTTGAATATATATCGGTCAATAATCTAGATTATAGAACAGTCTCTTGCCGAGGTAATAGATCCTGTAAATGAATCTAAGTTCAAGTTAAGACTACGGTTCAGACTGTAGTCAATCCTGTAGATCAGCCTATATATTTAATAGTATGGGTCAGTCTATAATAAGGACTATAGTTTATTTTTTATAATATAGATCAAACAGACTATTTTATCAGTTCACTGATAAAACTTTACTGTATATACCAGACCATTTCAGTCAGGGACAAACTTAGTCTAATGATTATAATTTTAGAACTTCTTTAAGCAAAATATCGATTTTACCGATGCTATGAACTATTCAAAACCGTAAAATTAATATCGTTTCAGCTTTCCGAAAAATATAAAAAGCTTTTGAAAAAGTGAGCAGCACCCACGTCTCTGTTCTTTTTTTTTATATAATTTCAATCTAAATTAGAACAAAACACTTTAAACAATGGCCAATCTACAGAACTTAAACATTTGAACAATGTGCAAAATTACAAAAGTTTTCTTTTACACAAAAAAAATAAAGAACAAAAAGCTAATTGTTTTGAAATCAAAAATGTAATAAATTCAAAGATTTTCAAAATAGATTGTTTGTTTTTTCAAATACGGACAACAAAAATAATGTTAGATAGATAAGAAAAAACAAACTGCAGTTTTTGAATGTTGGATGATAAATGAAGTAAATGGATGAAAAATTCCATAATATGCAAAATTACAGATGAATTGAAGTGATTACATGAAATGAGCGCAAATGATTGGAGTGGTTTATGGCTAGAAGATTGAAGCAGAAGCAAGCAGCCAAGCAACCAAGCAACCAAACAACCAGCAGCAATACAATGATGGTTAATTATTTTAAGAAAGAAACTTAAGTAGCTTTTTAGTTGTTTTGAAGTGTTTCTTTTTTCATATATATATATATATATATTTTTTTTAATGATGATGAGTTTTGCTGCTTTTGATTTCATTATTTATTATTGGTTGGGTCAAGGCTACATACAAATATTATTTGATTTAAACAATATATTATAAAGTTTATAGGGGGAAATCAAAAAAGAACACACTTTAATTATGGTTAAGTGAAGGACTTAAGTGGTGTTTCTGTTCACATAAGTGCTATTGCAAAAATCTTTATAACTTAAGTATGTATTTTTTATTATAAAAAATTATTTCATAATAAATTTTTTACTTGCCAGATTAATATGAAAATTTTTTAAAACTTTTCCTTATTTCTATGCTTATTTTTATATATTAAAACAATTCTAATAAAATTAAATTGTCTTAGTTTGCATAATTTTAATCTTTAATTGTTCTTCAACATAAACAATTTTAAATCAAATTATTTTCAAGTGAATAAAAATGATCGTTAGTAGCGCCAAGTTAAAAAAAATTCTTTAAACAACAACTCATCGTAAATCATTTATAAAATTCACAAATTGTCATTAATTAATTTTTTTTTTAAAGTTTACTCGAAAATAACCATAAAAAATGATTCAACATCAGAAAATTAAAAATCACTGATCGTTAACCTGTTGCCATTATTTTTTTTTTTTCAAATTCAAATTTAATTGTCCCCATTAAAATTGTGTGTAAATATTGAGTTTTTTGTAAGTAAAATCGATGTCTGTAAAAGAACCAATTGTTTTTTTATATGGATTAAGTATGCAGTCGAAACTATAAGACAATATTACACGAGTTTGAGCCCCACTCCATAACTTTTGGAATTTGAGATATTGTGTCGTAAAATTTAAAAATACAGCATTTTTGGTTTTTTTTTTTGAAACTTCATATATGCGCCAAAACAATTTTATTTATAAAATTTAGTATGCCGTCTAAAAGTCTAGTCTGTCAACTTTAAAATAAAGTCTTAATTATCTGACATATAAAGAGCATGATTATATCGTCTCAAAAAGACACAAAAAACATGTTTTATTCAATTTTTGTAACCCGATATCCCAAATCCCTGGCGTGTTGTAGGAATTCTGATACCAAATTCAGATTCAGCGGGACTCAATCCTTTAGAAAAAAACTATACTTTTGTCTCTAGGTTAAAAATTTGTAGGCGAGCGTTATAAATATTTGGCATCACTTTTTGTAGTTGTTGTTTCATTTATTATTACCAAGTAAAATCTTTACTTACCCGGTAAGTAGGCAAGTAATATTGAAGCAAAGTGTAAGTAGTTACATTTTGGGTGAATAAGTACTTATTTTAGTTCGACGATGACCAAAAAATAACTGGATACAAATCTCATTACCCAACTTTTCTGGATTTTAAACTAGTTTTACAGTTATTTTTATGTTTGCTAGTCTATTCTCTTACTCAATGCCCCATTAAAAAGAAATTTTATCATTCTATCTGGAATGGTTTCTACACATATGTAAATATCAAAATTTCTTAAAAAAACTTCCAAAATCGACTACGGTTAGAAATACTAACTAATTCCTTATTGGACATACGCTATAGACAATTGACTACAAATTCTTTAAAAAAAAAAATATGTTTTTGATAACGACAACTCATTACCAAGTAATGTGTGAAATTACTAAATTACCTACAATATTTTAATGGGTACTATTTAGTTTAGTTACTTCTTTATTAAATCTTTGTTTAATTTGATTTGAATTAATTATTTTAATCATTTATTTCCATTAATATGTTGCTCCATGTATGTATGTTTAATCTTCTGTATATTTTCATTTCAATATTTATTTTTATTGTTGTTTAGATTCTGTTACTTGTTTGTTGCTCTTTTGCGTTTTTTTCGTACTCATTGCTACGTACACATCAATTTGCATATTATTATTTATTTATTGTTGTTGATTTTGTTTTCCTCAAAACAACAACAATTTGCTTTTTATTATTATTTTTTTTTTTGTTTATTCCTTTCGCCACTTTTTTGTTATTTTTGCTAGTTATCCATGTAAAAACATGCGTGTTGTTTGTAAAAAGTATTCTTAAGAAAATAAATTAAGTTTCAAAAAAAAAGTTTGATTGATTAACAATATTTAAATTATATACATAAACAATGTGATTTTGAACCGATTGGTATACTTTAAGGGGTATAGGATCAATATTACACAAACATCAACAAAAACGTATAATACCCACCCCAATATAGTCGTGTAGAGTATAAAGAATGTATGTTGTTTGTATGAACATTTGTGAATAGAAAGCAAAACCGATTTTATTGACCTTTTCAGGCAGACTGGCAGACTTTTGTAGGCGTGGCACCTGTCATATAAAGACAATATTTAAATTGTTTAGTATTGAAAATATATTATTTGGATTATTAAAATTTTGTCATGACTGCAACAACATGAATATTTAAGGCAAAAATGGGCGGTAGAAGTCTGGCAGCATTTCGGATATGCAAAATCGACGTTCAATATTTAACAACAACCATCATCGAGTAATAATACCACTCAATTATTGGTCTTCAAACTTGACTGGTCGATCAGTGTCCAAAAACGACTTCTAATTGACACGAATCATATCTGTTGAACTTCCCAACTACAAATCAGTCTTAGCTCTCAAAAGCCCCATTCATAGGTTAAACAAGTATGTATGTATAGTCGGGCATAGTCGGTCATATGACACCCTACACCAGTCAGTATGTTAAAAATGGAGATTATTTAAAAAAAATAAAGCATTTCATTTCTTTTTTAACTTTATTCCGGAATATTTTTACTTTGTTTTACCAAAAAAGGAGATTCTTTACAAGAGAGCTCAAAGGGGAGTAGGGGAAAATATAGGCCTATCCTTATAAATCTTGGTAGAGGAATTCACGTCTACCTCAAAGTTGTTTATGTAGAATTTAAAAGTGTTTATACGTAAATTTTGGCTTTCAAATCATTATCTGAAGGGAGTTTGTGTGGGGGCTATAGGATCAAATGAGGCCCGATCATTACAAAAATCGATAATGTCATTAAAAATTCTATAAAACTAAGTTTTGCCGACATAATAGAACTTAATCATGAGCCCAAAGGCCCTATTCGGTGGTATAGTTGTATGAGGACTAGGCGAAATAATGGACCGATTTTATCCATTTTCAATGGCCTTCGTTCGTGGGCCAAAAAAGAGTGTGTGCCAAATTTCATTCAATTATCTTGAAAATTGAGCACAAGGTTTACATGGACAGCCAGACGGACGGACATAGCTTAATCGACACAAAAAACGATTCTAAGCCGATTAGAGCAAATTTTTCATAAACAATATATAAAAGATCCGTTCTATATTGTTTATGACAAATTAAGTGCAAATCTTTTGAAAGTTTTGTCGAAAGCTTGTGATGACATCTTTTAAGCTATGTCGACGTCCAATATACCGACACAAGTTCATCATAAACAACTTTTAAAAATTTGATTTGAAAACTATTGAATTTGTTTACGATAAAAATTTGTTATTATTAAATCCTTTTTTTAATTTTTAGTTTAAAATTAAATAAAAATTTAGTAGATACTTTTAAATAAAGTGGAGACTTAAAAAAATCAATCGATAGATGAAAATTACAGAAAATTAACTTTTAGCAGATACTTATCATCAATTATAACGTTGATGTTTATTATATTTCCATATTTTATAAACCAAATAATTCAAGAGCTTTTAAAACTTTTGTTTTCAAATATATTGCTTTTATTACCGACTTTTTTAAAACTTAAATTTTGAACAAAATGTATTTTTTTACTTAAAACTAACTAACTACAAAAGTACAATACAATTAATACTGTTGATAAAACTTAAAAAGAAATTTAACTAAATTATTAAAAATTAAAAAAAAAATTGAAACTTACTAAACTAATCTTTGGTTTCTTAGCTGTAAAATATTAAATCCTTTAGATAACAAGGATTCTAAACAATAACACTAAAGACTAAAATTCACACTATTTATAAACAACTTAAAAGAACATTTTAAAACTTTAACTATTTATGTATATCACAAGCCACCTTAAAAATGATTAATAACAAAATCACAATGTTTTTTTTTAACAAAAACGAGATTTTTTTCTAATCAATTTCAACATTTTCTTCAAAATCTTCAACTTCAGAGTGTGAGTGATCACTGGTGGGTAAATCACTGCGATTTGTAGAAGAGGCGGGATTGGAACTATTGTTGTTGTTGGTGGTGGAGTGGTTATTAGGGCTGGAACTGGGTGTACAATGATTAAGGTGAGTAGGTGATGAAGAGGCTGAAGAATTGTTAATGTAGTGTGATGATAGAGAGGTTTTAGCCGATGCTGAGGTTACATGTGTGGGTGGTGGTATGGGTTGAGGAATTTTGCCATTTGCTGCTGCATGGGCATAGGGGAAATAGGGAAAAGGTACTTGCGGTAGAGGTACACCCACACCATAAGCCATTTGCAATTGATGACGATAGAGATTGATAAGAGCGGGGTCTAAACCATGAGCATAACTGGCAGCGGTATGAGGAAACATATGAGCATAGGTGGTGGTACCATCTTCTCTTACTAAAACCTGAACGGGTACACGTTTGCTGGCAGCAGCATTCATTAAAGCGGCTTCGTGTTGTTGGATTTGCTTGCGCTTGGTTTTGTAACGACGGTTTTGGAACCAGATTTTCACTTGAGTTTCTGTTAGTCTTAATGATTTGGCCAATTCCGAACGTTCAGGTCCACTAAGATAACGCTGTTGAGCAAAACGTCTTTCCAATTCAAAAACTTGAGCATGACTAAAGGCAGCTCTGGAACGTTTCTTGCGATTTAAACTTCCTCCTTGCAAATCATCTTGTAAAGGAGACAAAGAACCATCATTGGTGGGTGAAGTATATAAACCGGAAGAATTGCCCGAGGGAGGTGGGGAGTCGCAATCTAAAATTAATCCAAAAGAAAATAAATCATTAGTTTAAGTTTATTCAATTAAAAAAGAAAATTATGTTTTTTTTCACTTAAATTTTTTTTAAAGTGAATTTTCTTTCAACTTACCGGAATCATTACTGGTACATCTTCTCATATCAATGGGACAGTCGGAACGACCGCCAGCCAAGGCCGCTGCAGCAGCACTAAAATAACCCAATTTATGGGCCATATAATCCGCATGATTGTTATTATCCAAAGCATAAAAAGAGGGACGAAATTCCCCAGCTCTTAAGGCATGTTCAGCTGCTGTAGCCTCCGAAACATTTTCACTGGATGAACGACTGCATTTGTAGTTCATATAATTTTTTAAACTTTGTTCTTCCGCCCGCATATTAACGGCCGATAATTCCAATTCCGATTCGGTGCGTGATAAACGGCGTTCCGCATTATTACGCGTTAAAATGTCATTAATCGAAAAGGGGGTGGTGAGAACTTTACCGATACCGGATAAACCACTATTAGCACTTTCCATATTTGTTAACATTTTTTCTTTGAAATTTGTTTATTTATATATGTTTTAAAATCTTTTTAATATTGAATAAACTCTTGATTTTTTTATTTCTTTAAATCTTATATTTTTTTATTTTTTTATACAATTTTCAAATAAAATTTTCTAAATTGTATGTCTTTACACTCTAAATGCCACGTTGGGTTTGTTGTTGATTCTCTAACCTCCGGCGCTTTAAATACTGATCTTACTCTGACCCAATATTGGGAAATTGCACTCAAAAACTCAACAAACCAAACTCTTTTACCCAAAAATTCAACTCATTCTATACAATTTGTTTGCCATGGACTCTTTTCTTTTGAAGAGGTTGTTCTATTTTTAAATTGTCTAAAAGGCAACCACCACCACCAACCAGCCTCCTCATTAGAAAATCAAACACATGTGCGCAATGTGCGCCCAAATTTTACTCTTTGAGTGATTTTTTTGCTTCTTTCCTTAAAACTGTTTACTGGTTGGCTGCTTAAGTTTAAAATTCTCTTGTTTGTTTGCCACAACAAGTGCTGTGTTGTGTTGTGTTTGCCCTTCATCCCCGTTTCATGCCCGCTTTTTCGCACTGAAGTGTTTATGTCGTTTTTAATGCTCTTGGAGCTGTGTAAACAAAACTTGTGTGTATATATTGTGTTGGCGTGAGTGTTTATTTTTTAAAACAGTTTAATTTCAGGATTAAAATTCTTAAAAATAAAATCCTTGTTTTTATGATTTGTTTATATTACACAATCAATTATTTTGTTTATTTTAACAGCAGTAGCTGTTTATTTTTAAAATAGTCCTGTTTTTAAAGGTACAGTTTGAAATCATTTTAGAAGGAAATGAGTCGAGTTAAAAAGTAAAATATCCATGGATGATCGTAATATATACAAACAAATTTCCAACGATCGCTTTTTCATTCATATTCGCAAAAAATAATATATATTTTCGCTTTCGCTAAACTGGCATTCTCAACACCCTAATGGAAGCATTTTATTAAAGCAAAAGAAAATCTAAAAGCCATTATCTCAACACAGATAAAATTATTAGTAGTTTATATTCAATTAACATGTTTTTCTCTTTCTTTAATTTTTATTTAAAAAAATTTTTATTTGACTTTAATTTTTTAATTGATTCAATTAATTTTTTAATTGATTGAAAAAAATGTCTCTCCTACTTTTCTATTTTATTTTTATACCCACCATCAAAAAAGATTTATTGATTTTGTCATTCCTTTTGTAACACATCGAAATATTTGTCAATGACCCACAAAAGACGATCTAGACATATCTGTCCGTCTGTCTGTCTGTTGAAAGCACGATAGAGTCCGAATGGAAAGAGCTAGAGGGTTGAAATTTCACATAAATATTTCTTATAGCTCGAAAAGCAGCTCCCTGTAATCGATTAAAAATTTGATTGTTTTAATCATATTCTTAATTGATTTTTAAAAAATTCTCTACCAAACAGTTTAATTTTTGATTAACAAATTAATAAAAAGATCTATTTTATATATATTAAATATTTAATTTATACAATTAATGAATTAATTATCTCAATTATTGATATTAATTGTTATGATTAATTCATAATTCGGAAATTATTTTTTTTATTTTTTTACAAATTTGGTAATTGATATCATTATTTTGGTTGATACAATTATTTTCATAATTGAAACTTGTTTTCAGTTTTTTCTGTTAACCTTCGATTATCGTTTAACCAATAGATATAACGCCGTTCAAAATAATATTTGTATGAAAACTGTCAATCTATCGTTAGGATGAAGATATGAAAATATATGTTCTTTTTAGAAATAAATGTGTTTAATTTAAAATAAATATAAGTTTATGTTGAGATTAGCAGTTTTTGTGGAGGTTAGGGTCAATCGTGGTCCGATCACTGCAAAAATTGGCAGTATCGTTTAAACTTCTATAAAACTAAGTTTTGCCGATTTTTGATCATTTAATAGAACATTTAACATTAGCTCAAAAGCCGTATTCGAGAGGTACGATTATATGGCTGTCAGGCGGTACATTATATCGCCTAACCCAACAACCCACTATAGTGTAGTAGGTTATAAAAACTTAAGAGCAATTACATGAAAAGGTAAGCCATGACATGATCGCATCATTTTGACTATTGGCCAATTTTTATATATAAATTGCTTAAACATGTATTAAGGTCGACCATGTCCGACTGCACTTTCCTATTCCTATTTATTTGTAGGAGAGTGCATAAAATTTCTTAAATAAATGTATATTTAACCTAAAAAATCTGTTATATACGATGTGATCATAATAAAATTATATTTTTTTTAGAAGCGTTTTTTTGTAATTTATGATATTGCCATATTTTAGACAAAAATGTTTTCCAAGTAAGGTAGAAGGGCGACCATATGCCACTTTTTTTGAGGCGGCCTCAAATTAAAACCTCAATGCATATTTTGAATTTTGTTCTGGCTTTAGTTTTATCCCTTTCAATATTTCCTAAGTCATCCTCAGGTACATATTTTTTACTGTTTAGCACTGACCAAAAACGGCGATAACGCCCCATCTATAGAGTAAATGCGCCAAAAAAACTACAAAATATGAACTTATTTTACTGTTTTAATTTATTTTAATTTACGAAACAAAGTATAATAAACGAGATGTTTACACATAACAAAAATTTTTTTTATTTTCAAATAACATGTTTTAATTTTCTTTATTTTTTATTTAAACAAGTTTTTATTTGTCTTAATTATCTCGTTTTTTGAAACTGTTTGAAACAAAAGTATAAAATTTTGATTAAATTTTTAATTAATTCAAGTAATTTTTTAATTGATTGAAAAAAATTTTCTGACCTTCTTTTCTATTTTAGATTTATTTTTAATATTTTTTTTTTAATTTTTGTGCTAGCAATATTTATAATTCTTAAATAGTCCATAAAATTTTAGGCATATAATATTCAAGTTTCTGTACAATTTATAAAACACTTTATATATTAAATTGTGTCAATAAAGTTACCTTCTTAATTGATTTATAAAAAAATTCTCTATCAAACAGTTTAATTTATTTGATTAATAAATTAATAAAAAATCAATTTTATATTTATTAAATATTTAATTTATACAATTAATGAATTAATTAATTTTAAATCTTGTCTCAATTATTGACATTAATTGTTCTGATTAATTCGTTATTTGGAAAAAATATATATATTTTTACTTTTTTACAAATTTGGTAATTGATATCATCATTTTGATTATAGGTGCAAAACTTGCTTGATACAATTATATTGATAATTAAAACTCATTTTCAGTTTTTTCTGTGTACAATCGCATGGAATTCCATAATGGAAAATAATATACCTATACATACATATGTATATTAAAATATATCTTCTTATAAATGTTATTTAAATCAAATCATGCAAAATTATGCTTTTATAAGTAAAATTTGCATTCATATATGAACTATCTAATGTGTACTTATTTTTTATAAAAAATGCATTAATGAAAAAAATATTTTGAAACTGGAAACAACCTATATACATCCCACTAAAATATTTTCAGATTTTGGTAATGAGTATTGTAGGATATGTAGTTATTTCATACATTACTTGGTAATGAGTTCTGTTTTTAATTTATAATCAATTGTCTATAGCGTATGTCTAATAACAAATTAGTTAGTGTTTTTAACCGTAGTTGATTTTGGAAGTTTTTTCAAGAAATGTTGATATTTACATTTGTGTGAAAACCATTCCAGATAGAATGATAAAACTATTTTTTAATGGGGCATTGAGTAAGAGAATAGAATAAATAGCAAACATGAAAAATAACTGTAAAACCAGTTTTAAATCCGGAAAAGTTGAGTAAGCAGATTTGTAACTAGTTATTTTTTGGTCATCGTCGAACAAAAATAAGTAGTTAGTTAGTTATTCACCCAAAAAGTAACTACTTACACTTTTCTCCAATATTACTTGCCTACTTACCGGGTATGTAAAAGATTTTGCTGGGATATAATGAATCGCCGAAATTTATATTCTTCGCAATGTTAGTATGTATGTGTATTATGGACTTTTATATGGGGTTAAGGTCAATTTGGGCTTATATAGAACGTAAATAAAAAATGTTTCCAAAAAATTTAATGAAGTTTTTAAAAATTATATCTGGGTTGAATGGTTTTATAAAAATAATTTATAAGCCAGCTTCTTCTGTAAGCTATTGTGGTAGTACTCGACTCCAATGACATCACCACGTTTAAATAATGACTTAAAATGCAACTTTTACATTGTAACGCATTGTAACACCTGATAATGTTAGTTTTTGCAGAGATTTTTTTTAAATCATTTAATTGTTGGAGAAGTTGTCTGCAAAATAAATCAAGTTTTTCCGCCGAAACAAAGTCGCCAAACTATTATTTATGCTCCTAACAAACAAAAATCTATTTATTTTCCATAATAATGGCGCCATTACTTTATAATTTATTTAACTTTAAGACAAAATTCTTAGAACACTTTTGCGCAATTTATCGTTTAAGACAAAAAACAACGTTAATTTTTGCCCACACACAAAAACGCAAACAACAACAAACAATTTAAAAAGGCAAACAAATCCAACAAAAACCAAAAGATAAAATACTCAAATAAAACGATTGGTTTAAGTAGGTAGAGCATGAATGAAAACAATCGATGATTGGATGAGAGAAATAAGTTGTACAAACGGAAAAAATGGTTGCCTTATAAAACAACAATGACTGACTATGAGTTGAGATAAAGAAAAAGAACAAAATGTTTTTAAGAAAAACTCATATGAAATGAGTATTGTGCTGCACACTTCATAATTGAGTGAGTCTATTATTTTACCGTTAAACCAACATGAGAAGTACATATTTTATAACTCTTATGGATTTTTATTGTTGTTGTGCCATTATTTGATTGTGGCAAATAATTATTATAAAGTGTAAGAAAAGTACAATACAGGATGATTGAGTACAAAATAGTAATTGTTTTTATTGTATTTATTTTATAATAAAAAGACCTTGGGTGGTATTTATGTAAAAAAAAGTATGTGTTTTCTATTGTTGTTGTTGCTGGTCGTTATTTTTTTATTTACCTTTAAGCTGAATAAGCTTTATTTATTGACATTTGAATGATTTTTATTTTGTTACTTTTTGTTGTTGTGTTTAAGAATTAGTGTAGAACTTTTGTAGCTCAAGGGCAGAAATATTTATTGAACTGTAGTTTTTTAATTCACTGTGTGGTAATTTACAATATAAAAGTGGTTGGTTGCTTGTTTTTATTTGTGGTCGCCTCTTTGGTGTTTGGAAAATAGAAAGTGTGCCTTTTTGGGAGTATGAAGTTAACGCTGAATAAGTTGCGACGATTGAAACGTCGGCGACAAATCTTGGTTTTAGTAGATGGAACAAAATTTTGAAGATAGATAGATAGATAGATAGATAGATAGATAGATAGATAGATAGATAGATAGATAGATAGATAGATAGATAGATAGATAGATAGATAGATAGATAGATAGATAGATAGATAGATAGATAGATAGATAGATAGATAGATAGATAGATAGATAGATAGATAGATAGATAGATAGATAGATAGATAAATAGATAGATAGATAGATAGATAGATAGATAGATAGATAGATAGATAGATAGATAGATAGATAGATAGATAGATAGATAGATATATAGATAGATAGATATATAGATATATAGATAGATAGATAGATAGATAGATAGATAGATAGATAGATAGATAGATAGATAGATAGATAGATAGATAGATAGATAGATAGATAGATAGATAGATAGATAGATAGATAGATAGATAGATAGATAGATAGATAGATAGATAGATAGATAGATAGATAGATAGATAGATAGATAGATAGATAGATAGATAGATAGATAGATAGATAGATAGATAGATAGATAGATAGATAGATAGATAGATAGATAGATAGATAGATAGATAGATAGATAGATAGATAGATAGATAGATAGATAGATAGATAGATAGATAGATAGATAGATAGATAGATAGATAGATAGATAGATAGATAGATAGATAGATAGATAGATAGATAGATAGATAGATAGTTAGATAGTTAGTTAGTTAGTTAGTTAGTTAGTTAGTTAGTTAGTTAGTTAGTTAGTTAGTTAGTTAGTTAGTTAGTTAGTTAGTTAGTTAGTTAGTTAGTTAGTTAGTTAGTTAGTTAGTTAGTTAGTTAGTTAGTTAGTTAGTTAGTTAGTTAGTTAGTTAGTTAGTTAGTTAGTTAGTTAGTTAGTTAGTTAGTTAGTTAGTTAGTTAGTTAGTTAGTTAGTTAGTTAGTAGTTAGTTAGTTAGTTAGTTAGTTAGTTAGTTAGTTAGTTAATTAGTTAGTTAGTTAGTTAGTTAGTTAGTTAGTTAGTTAGTTAGTTAGTTAGTTAGTTAGTTAGTTAGTTAGTTAGTTAGTTAGTTAGTTAGTTAGTTAGTTAGTCAGTTAGTTAGTTAGTTAGTTAGTTAGTTAGTTAGTTAGTTAGTTAGTTAGTTAGTTAGTTAGTTAGTTAGTTAGTTAGTTAGTTAGTTAGTTAGTTATTTAGTTAGTTAGTTAGTTAGTTAGTTAGTTAGTTAGTTAGTTAGTTAGTTAGTTAGTTAGTTAGTTAACTAACTTAGTTAACTAACTTAGTTAACTAACTAACTTAGTTAACTAACTAACTTAGTTAGTTAATTAGTTACTTACTCTTGATATCACGTTTGTATTTTATAACTAAACAGCTTCGATTGATAAAGATGTTGAAAATATTTTCGCTTGTCGCGTTGATTGTATTATCAACCTCCTGTAACAAAAGAGGGTTGTTGTTCAACAAGGATGGGTTTCCTGTGCTGTTGACTTTTAATATGATTCTATTACAGTGAAATTATTCAATGGCAATTGTAATAATACTTGTTTCGTACTTGTTAATTATGTTACAATTCAATGATTTTCAATAATACTTGAATAATTAGGATATGATTATTTTTGTCACAATCTACAAATGTGTAAGGACTTTTGAGACTGAGTAGTTGAAGCAGTGTGTGGTGGTTCTTGAATTAAGTTAAACAGGAAGTTTAACGTGTGCAGTGGCAGCAAATACCCGTAAATAGGATTACACAATTCAAAGGCGCTTAATTCCCGATTTTTTTAATACGTCGATGTCGACGCGTGCTTTAAGTGCACATTAGTATTATGACAAGTATAATAAAACAAAAATACAACTAATTCTCAAACAAACAAAAAAACATAATGTGAAAAATCACTTGAATTTGTGTCAATAATCCATTGTAAAACCGTAAATATTGCTTTGTAAAAATTTCACTCTATTCATAATGTCGCATTTATATGATGATCTATTACCATTTTCAATTAAAGTTCCTCTTCTTGTGCAAATATTTTACGTGTTTTTATTCTGATAACTCTCTACCACCACTCCTTTGAACATCATTATATTTAAGTCCTTTTTGGTTTCCTTGTTGGTCTTATAAACAATTAATTATGTTAAAGATTTTTTGTGTTATTTTCATTGTGGTTTGAAGTTTATTTAGTATTTTGTGTGTAAAAGTGAAATTTAATATTTCCAGCGTATGAATATATGAATGAATTTATTTATGTTTGCTGAGCAAATAAATCATCAATTCTAACAAGTGCTTCTCTTTAGCGTCTAAGAGTCGTTAAGAAAAATGCTCAATCTTAAAAATTAATGACGATATGGAAGTGCTGTAAGTAAGTATATTAAATTTCATTAAAGGAAATCACTTTATTTGTTAAAGTTAAAGTAAATTTTTGTGAATATGTTAATATTTAAAATGTGTATTTAAAACATTACGATATTTTCAATTTAGATTTAAGATTTTATTTTTATTTATGAGGCTTCAAAAGTCAACAGGTTAAAGTCAAAATTTTTTACATTCTACCAGATATTTCTTGTATGAACTTACAAACGGAAGTTTAAGAAAATAATGTTGGAACTGTGTACATTCATTCGTGTTTCAGAATATGTATGGTAAGAAACTAGTTTTAAAACTCGACAACCATAAAAGGAGGAGATATTTTAAATCATATTGAAATACTAAAAACACAGAGATGGAAATATTAACAATCTAAAAAGTTTCCTATAAAGTGTCTTGAATAAGTGAATAACAAGGGTTTTAAACCAAACTATTCAAAAAATCACATAAAATAAATTTTAAAAATAATATATTCATTCCAATTGCAACTATCGACTATGATATCTTTCATCAATTCAATTTGGAAAAAATTCCAACTAGGGCATTTATAAACAATTTATATTACTACTACACACTTGATGGCGCTGTGTACATTAAATATGGTTATATTATTTGATAAATGATTCGTGTCTACACTAGATAACCCAACACACTTTTTGTATAAACTGAACATTTTCAATAACTCATCATAATAAATAGTACGTACAGCTTCTTAGTATTACAATAGAACACTATAAAATAATTTTAAGATAAATAATAAACAAATAATGTTCATATCTTCCTTTATACCCTTCACCTTCGTGAGAAGGGTATATATAAGTTTGTCATTCCGTTTGTAATTTTTTTAATATAATTTTCCGACCCTATAAAGTATATATTCTGGATCCTTATAGACAGCGGAGTCGATTAAGCCATGTCCGTATGGTTTGTTTAGTTTTTAGAGGACCCCAGATATCTTCAACAATTTTATCAAAAAATTATCTTTAATAAAGATTTTAACATTTTTTTAATAGAAAATTTATCAATATTTTATACCCTTCACCTTAGTGAGAAGGGTATACATATATAAGTTTGTCATTCCGTTTGCAATTTCTATAATATAATTTTCCGACCCTATAAAGTAAATATATCCTTATAGATAGCAAAGTCGATTAAGCCATGTCCGTCTGTCTGTAAGTTTGTTGAAATCAGTTTTAAGAGGACCCTAGATATCGGCAAGATACTAATCTTCAATAATTCTGTTAGACATGCTTTCGGGAAGATCGCTATTTAAAATCAGCAAAATCGGTCCATAAATAACGGAGATATGAGGAGAATCCGAGACAACCTCTGAACATTTCATCAAAAATTGAGATTTCAACACACCATGGTGAAGGTTATATAAGATTCGGCACAGCCGAATATAGAGCTCTTACATGTTTTTAAAAATTTTGTTAAGTATTTATAATACATAGGAGAAGAGTGTTTTTCAAAGAAACCCACGACTTTTACGAGGGCTTGGGTCAGATCTAGAAAATCTGATATTTAATTGTTCCGTAAATGGCTTAATAGTAGGATTTTCAAGAAAAGACTAGTTAAAAGCATGGACCGATATTATCCATTTTTACACCCAAACAGACCGTATCAACACAAAATATCAATGGATCAATTCCTAGTTTCTCCATCTTGGTGGACAGATATGAATGGATGGTCATAGCTGTCTTAAAGTCTAATAAGAAGTCATTTGGGGTTCTTACAACTGATATTTCTATGATTTTAATTTTTTATGTTTGATATAAAATCGGTCTACTTTTTTAATAAAATTTTGTCACTTTGATTTCAATTCGTAAATTTAAGGGTCAGGCAAACGAACGGTTAGACCTAGCTAAATCTTCTCAAAATCTAATAATGACCCAGAATGTATGTGCATATATATTTGTGGGTCTAGGATTGATATTTCGAATCGACCTATTTTCTAGAGGATAAATAGGTACTGAACATTAATTCTGTTATACACGAAGTTATATTCATTTTGAGAAATTAATCTTCAATGTTAAGCTAAAAAGATCTTAACAGGGATTTATTGTGTGAAATAAGTTTTCAAACTAGTGTAATTTAAAATACAAAGATCGGATATAAGATCCTTGATCCTTGTTTTCAAATAACTAACCTGACTTAAAATTTTACACACAAATCTATTAATTCACCATAAAGTAAATTTTAAATATCTAAATTCCTAACATTTGCAATAAACGAAAATACATACAACAACTACATACATCGAGAAAAAAAAAGAAAATTATTTCGAAAAATGCAATCTAACAAACGATAAAAAATTTTACAAAAACAAACACATTTTCTTTAAAAATATAATACATTTTTATTTGAAATATTCAAAATTTGGCAATTTATCATAGAGTTCAAGCAATTTTCTATTTTGCCAGTCTATCACATTAAATTAATTTCAAACAATAAAAACCAATATCATGTGGGGTGTGCGTTTTTCTATTCATTCTATACAATTCTTAAATCATCGGTGGCAAGTTCATCAGCAGTAGCAAAGTAATTTAGTGTGTAGTTGTTGTTTTATAGTGCCATCAAAAATGCCAGATTCCATTAGCTTCAGTTCCACTATCTGTTGTGTCTGCTGCTGCCCTACCGTTCGCTAGATTTCTTATTGTTTTCTGTATTTTTTGAATTGAATGGATGGACAGACTGGTATGAATGGTTTTTTGAATGCAGAATGTCTGTTTCCCTGTATGAGCGCACAGAAAGTACATCTGCGATTAATGAAATTGTACAATGTTTTTATTATTTTTATAAAATATTTATTTTTTTATTTGAATTTTTTCCGTTTTGGTTTTGTGGTTGTTTCAATTATAAATCAATATTATCAAAAGAAACGATCACATTTTATTTTTAAGGAAATATTTCCTCTCTCTCTGTTATGCATTCATTCAGTGTTCAGTTTAATTCAGTTGCAGAACAGGCCTTCCGTGCACATATTATTATTTTTTTTTTTTTTTTTGATTGGGGTGAACTTTTCTTTTTTACATTGTTAATTGGTGGTAGAGCCCTTGCAGTTCTTATTTTCAGAGCAACCCGTTCCGTTTTGTATTGAAATAACAACAAAGGTTGCTTTCATTTAATGCTTGTAGTTGTTGCATTCGATATATTCATATTCATTCATTCCTCTTTCGGGTTAAACTCATTTAAAAAAAGATAAAGTGTTTTAAATGTTTTCAAATCTTCTGTTATTGTTTTTTTAATATTATTTTCAAAAATAAATATAATAAAAAACACTTTGTTTGTATAGCGTTTTCTCATTCTTTTGGCAATAAACGAATTTTAAACACCCCTATTGCTGTGTTTAACGAATTTGTTTCCTTTTTCAACATACTTTTTTGTTATTTTCAATACACTCTAAGCATTGAAATCACGTGCTTGAAATTAATATATAAAGGTAAAATCCTTTCTTTCTTCACATTATTTATTAATAAATAAGTATTAAAAGGGATTGAATGAACACTAATTTAAAACCAATTGAAGCGGTTATTAATGTGACAAAATCCTTAAATCCACTTGACACTAAGTGCTGAAGTCCACTTTTTTTTGCAAGGAGTTAAAGAAAAAGTATATTTCTTTAACAATTGAAACTTATCTAATACTTTTAGTATCATACTTAAATTTCTATATAATTTTTGTTAATTAGAAACACATCAAACTTTCCGCTCCAAATTCGCTGGAGAGCATAACCCATAACAATCCAAATTTGTATATATCTTTCTTGACTTTTGGAAACATTTGCTCTAGTTTAGTCCTAGTTCAGGTCTAGTTCAATTCTAGTTCAGTTCGAGCTTAGTTCTAATTCAGTTCTAGTTCAAGTCTAGTTTAGTTCCAGTTCAGTTCTAGTTTAGTTTTCGTTCAGTTCTAGTTCAGTTCTAGTTCTAGTTCTAGTTCAGTTCTAGTTCAGTTCTAGTTCAGTTCTAGTTCAGTTCTAGTTCAGTTCTAGTTCAGTTCTAGTTCAGTTCTAGTTCAGTTCTAGTTCAGTTCTAGTTCACTTCTAGTTCACTTCTAGTTCAGTTCTAGTTCTGTTCTAGTTCTGTTCTAGTTCAGTTCTAGTTCAGTTCTAGTTCAGTTCTAGTTCAGTTCTAGTTCAGTTCTAGTTCAATTCTATTTCAGTTCTAGTTCAATTCTATTTCAGTTCTATTTCAGTTCTATTTCAGTTCTAATTCAGTTCTAATTCAGTTCTAATTCAGTTCGAGTTCAGTTCTATTTCAGTTCTAGTTCAGTTCAAGTTCAGTTTCTAGTTCAGTTCTAGTTCAGTTCTAGTTCAGTTCTAGTTCAGTTCAACCAACATATTGTTAAATTTATAATACTTCTCATCACAAGTAGCTCATTTCAAATAAAATGCAACTGTATAAATCTATAAAGACAAAATAATCTTGTAAAAATTAAAAAAAAAAAAAAAAAAACAAGAAGTAAAAATATTAATTTACATTAAAATCCGACATTTCGACATTTATGACAGCTTATTTTACCCAAAAGTCCAATGAGATAGATGTAGGAGAGAACAAGAAGGAGCTGCAAATGAGTAGTGGTGTTGCATCAACTAAAGAATACACAATTTTGTCTCTAAAAAGAATAGAATAATCTTCTGATGATGTTATTTTATTTTGAGAAGTAGAGTAAGAAGTGAAAGTATTTTGTAAGGAGCATGCCAGAGTGGCATATCAATTACTGTATAAACACAACCATTAAATTGACTGAATGTCAGCGTATTTTTTTTTTTGCTTTTGAGGGGGAACAATCAGGAAGGTTATCGAGCTGAGAGGGTGGTTAAGCAATGAATAAAAATGCACTTGTTTGGTGTGTTTTTATTTGTTGGGTTTTAAATTCCATACAGCTGATTACACTTTAACCTAAATGAAAGCGTTTAAAAGAAAGACCCCAATAAAATATCAATCAATTCAACAGAATTATTTGATTTTTGGGGTTTGTAAAATTAAAGGCATTACATTGAAGTTTATCTTGGTATTTAAATGAATGTACAAATACATATGTATCTATAGGAATGTAAAAATAAGAAATCTTATTTGACTTTTTGTCTATTATTTGTTTAAAAGGTCAATCAGACAGTAATTTTAACAAATTTAAATTTTTACGCCTCCTTTTTCATGACATGATGTCAAATATTAAAAATAAAACGCCTTTAAAGTCATATTGTCGTCATACCAGTAACTACCCACTGCGTTCACATAAGGATTTTTTTATCCTTGAAATTATGCAGTGACTAAATAATTGTCCTTTCCTACTTTTGCTATAAAGACTGTCTGTCGTATGTGTGTAAGTATTTATTGGTTTTTCTAGTTCGTCTTTTAATTTTGAGGGCTGTCATGTGTGTTGTATTAAGACACATATGGAATGCGCCCACATTTTAACTGACCGCATTGTTGTTGTTAGTCTGGGCTTCGGATTACATGTCGTCAATGTGTGTTGCCTAAACGGCGTCTTAGCATTCTACTACATCCTTTTTCCTTTCTTTCCTTTTTTTGATTCTAGTATTTGTTCTTTTGACAAAAATATTAAGGACTCACACGCTGTTTTGAAATTGGAAGATTTTTGTTTTTTATATATTTATATTTTTTAAAGACTTTCTTTTTAAGTCTAGACATGAGAACTTCTAATACTTATTTGACATTATTAAATATTGCACAATTAATTCAACCACTTATGATTGGCGACTTTGATTTTCTATGAGAAGACTTTTGGTGCGCCGCGATTTTTAAGGACTTTTTGAATGAATGTAATAAAAAACATGTACATACTTACAAAAATTATAAACGATTTTAAATAAAAAACATTTTGAAATTTTTATTTTATAAAAAACTAGCGGTTTCCGCGCTGCGCCTTGATGAACATGTGTACTTTTCACATAAAATTTTATTCAACCTATATTTCCCTCAAATTTCAAAATAATAAATAATCAATTAGAGGTTTAAGTGTGTGTAACTGGCCGAAAATTAATACTTCGATGCCATCTGTCAGACAAATTTAAAATTTTACAGGACCACTTCTAACGATCTCTGAAATATATATATTTGAAATTTGGTCCTATGGTGTACCATTGCTCTCTTATTTATATAGATTTAGAAATAAATTTTTAAAACACTTTCCTTAAAACGTTTAATTAATTACCAAAAGCGATTTTGTTGGAAAACAAAGAAAAATTAAAATTTTCAGAAATCGCTAACAATTTTATTAAAAACTTTGCATGCCCGAGTTCAGAAAGAAGGAAGGAAATAAACCAATTTAGATTTATTTGTACTTATGTTCTAATTGAGTTCTAGTTCAGTACTTCTTTAGTTCCAGTTCAATTCTATTTCAGTTATAGTTCAGTCTAGTTCAATTCTATTTCAGTTCTAATTCAGTCCCAGTTCAGAACTAGTTCAGTTCTAGTTCAGTTCTAGTTCAGTTCTAGTTCAGTTCTAGTTCAGTTCTAGTTCAGTTCTAGTTCAGTTCTAGTTCAGTTCTAGTTCAGTTATAGTACAGTTCTAGTTCAGTTCTAGTTCAGTTCTAGTTCAGTTCTAGTTCAGTTCTAGTTCAGTTCTAGTTCAGTTCTAGTTCAGTTCTAGTTCAGTTCTAGTTCAGTTCAAGTTCGGTTCTAGTTCAGCTCTAGTTCAGTTATAGTTCTAGTTCAGTTATAGTTCAGTTTTAGTTCAGTTCTAGTTCAGTTCTAGTTCAGTTCTAGTTCAGTTCTAGTTCAGTTATAGTTCTAGTTCAGTTATAGTTCAGTTTTAGTTCATTTAGTTCTAAACCGTCGGCAGAAAGTCAAGTAAGAAAACCATAAAAAATAAAGTTCATCAATTCATTTTACTTAATGCCTCTCATAAAGCATAGATTTTAAAAATATATTTATTAATAACATTTACTTCCGATCAAATTTCAAAATATTTACAAAAACTCAATAAGACCAATTACAAAATATTTATGATTGTATATATGTATAATTTTCTTAAGCCATTCAGAATCAACAAACAAAATCACAAGTGTCGTAGAATTAATTTATATTTAATTGTCGCAAACATTGGTGGCCACTTGAACCAAAAACGAAAGAAGAAAAAAACTTGTGAATGAATAATTTTTTTGAAATAAAACAGAAAATGTTGATATAAAAAAAACTTCACAATTTAAGAAAAATTCCCACATCAAAATCAAATCAAAAAACAATTGATGAATAAAACTACACATAAAAATTACTAAATGTCAGCAGGGATCAATAAAATAAAATCAAAAACCATTTGAGAAAAACACTTGACATGTCACCATTAAAAAATCTTTATAACGGAATCAAAATAGTCGGGAAACTTTGAAAATATAAAAAAAAAAATAAATTATTATCCCTTGAAAAATGTTTATAATTTAGACAAAAATCACTCACTCCTTAAAGACAACAAAATATGATTTATTGATATTGTCAAGCGTAAATAAATAAACAAGAAATTTTTTAAACAATTTGCTTCAAATTAGTTGCTGTCTAAATTAAATAACATTTTATTTTATTATACTAACTAAACATTTGAAAAAGATTTAATTGAAACCCTCTTTTTTACTTTGGCGCTTCACACCCGCCACACAATTTGTCAATTAAGGAAACGTTTAATGGAGGCATTGAAAGTCAAAGGATTGACAATGTTTTAAACCAGGACTATAGTTTTTAGTTAATGTAATGACAACTAATGCAACTACGGCTTCTGTTTCTTTGATCCTTTATCGCTGAGATAATATTTGTGTATATTTATTTGTTTGTACGAACAATGTTTTTATTACAAAATATTGTTTAAAAGACGGCGCTTAAAATGTACTCCTTTACATTATACAAAACCACCAAATACTATGTAACTAACACAGTATATTATCATGGAATAAAGAGGAAGTTAAATCTGAGCGCCATTTGTTAAGTTTGAAAAATTTAGATTTCAGTCTGTCTTTCTTATCATTGGGAGCCATTTAAAAACAATTGCATGATATATGAGAGTAAAATGACAAAACCAAAATAATGTTTTAGATTTAAATATCTTTGTATCTATATATGTATGTATGTATTGTGGTAGCAGCAGCAGATACCACTTGAAGAGGTCTTTCCCTTTACCGGTAATCTATTCCTATAGCTATTTGTTTGCATTCATTTCAAAAATATAGAACAACAAATAAAGATAGTGAGTGATCATTTAAAATAAAATTGTTTATAAAATCAAAACTTTTTTTGAAATACTCACATAGTTTTCTTTTATTAAATGTATGTATGTATTTTTTTAAATTTTATGTAAAAATTATTATTTTGTAAAAACGTTTTTTAATAATTCTCTTTCTCTTTAAATTAACATACATTTACATAGTAATCTATATAATTTGTATGTAGTTAGTTAAAAAATGAAAGTATAGTTTGTTTTAAAATATCATTGAATTACAATTAAAGTAATTAAAAAAATGTTTTATAAAATTGTACCAATTGTTGCAAAAACTTATGATACCTAGGTTAAAAGTGTGGACCCACAAATTTTTTATCCAGAGACCAAAATATACATCGGTCTCTGGACTGCGCTGAATCGAAATATGGCCTCCTCTAATATCTCTATCAAATATAAGATTCCAAATATCATTTCTTGTAGTTTGAAAAAACGAAATTTTTCAGTTTTTGTCAATTTATTGTTATATTGAAGAAGATATGTTAAATGTTTTAAGCCTTTATTTAAAACTGACAAAATGGACATACAACATTTTATAAATAAGGTTTTCTTTCGCTGTTTTCAAAAGGGGAGAAATTTAGTTTTTTTTTAAATTTCAAGGCACGATTAAACAAACTGCCAGATGTGATGGAGAAAAAATGTCAGTCAGATTCAGAGTCCAACTTGGTTTTGAATTTTGTAGGCCTATATAAATTTAGTTTTTATATATTTCTTGACAAAAAAACAAAAAAAAAAGATTTTCTGAAAATGGGGTCGCAGGTAGAAAGAAATTTATATGCTTAAATTATATTTTATTATACAAAAGTAAATATAACCGAGACACATCTACAAAGTTTCAAGATTATAGCTGTAATTAGCTTACCAAATATTTAAATTTAATAACAACGAAATTTAGGTTTGAAAAAACTTTTGAAATTAATTTTGCGGACTATTCTAAAATTTTAGATTATTCGATTTTACCTTAAACTTCTACTTAAATATTAAAAAACACTAATCTGTGAGAATATATCGTCATAATTTCATTGCTTTTTTATTCCCTTCTTCATCATTCTTCATAACACACAAGAAAATTTCCTTAAAATTTAAAATTTACCTAACAAAATTGTTTAAAGTTTGAAAACTGAGGTTTTTTCCATTTAAGACTAATAACGTAAAGCATCAATGAAAATAAAGCTGCCATTTTATTATGCTCTTCAAATGTAGAAAGCTTTAAACATTTTCCAAAGATTTGATTACATACTGAAAACCTATAACTTAAAAAATCTCGGTTTATCGTTAGTGTGTTTGAAACTTAAATTTTTTTGTTTTTCTTAAATTTCGGACGAAATTTTGAAATATTTTTCGTTAATTTTCTAGTAATGTGAGGATGTTGTATGTTATATCAAATTCAAATAGGCATCCAGCGGACATCTTCTGCTGTCCAGTGTCTCTGACGGTAATTCAACGACCTCCGAACATACGTATCGGTTTAAATTTATTTATTTTTAAAAATGTTTAAGAGATATGGGACATTTCATATTATACCATTCTTTCGGATAATACCACAGTAGTGTCCTCATAACGATTTTATAAAAATTATGACCCTAATGTACAAACACTCAAAAGCTGAATCAAGCTCTCTGGACTTGAATCAATCCATATCGGTCTTAATAGTACGGTAGGTCCGGTTCGTCTTGAATCAAATACAAACTGATTGAATCAATCTCGAATCAAAAGACCATGAAAGTGTCGATTTTAGCGCAATTTTAGCTTTTTTAGGATCAAAGTGGTATACTTGATTTAAGACATTTTTTCTTTCGAGCATAACATTATTACAATCCTGAAAATATCACTATTCTTTAGGAATTTCGCTAATCCGTTATTTATGGACCGGGCCGTCGGAACATGAATCCTATTTTTAAACAGATCTTAAACAATTCAAAAAGTATTTTCACAGAACTAAGTAAATTCAGTTTTAATCAATTTATTGTTATATCCAGCTTTAGGTGAAGTTATCTCGAAAAAGAAATAAGATATATCAGATGTTAAAACTTTATTTTAAAGCTAACAGAATGGACTTTCAAATGGTAATGTATACATTTTATTAATAAAGTTGTTTTAGCGCTGTTATAACATTTCAAAAAGACACTTTTAACAACTTCAAATCCTGTATTCACTGCGGCTAAATCCTTAAAACTTGGCCTTTTCAATTTATATATGTCAGTCCAACGACGCTTCAAATTTTCAATTAAATCGGATTTCAGTTTTAATTGCAAAAAAAAAAAATGATTTCTAAAAATGTGTGCATTTTGCAATCTAAACTAACATTGTAAGTATTTTAAATAAGAGATCTTAATCATATACGAAAACAAAACATAAAACAAACAATAATTTGCATACACAAACAAATAAATAAATGACAAAACATTTAATTAAGCAGAACGATCTATAAATAGATTTCAAATAGTTTTTGCGACACTTTCATTTTTAAGCAAATATGTTTTTTTTTTTTTTTTTGCTTTTCAAGTGGCATTTGATGATGAATGAAGTGAGGAGTGAGTGTTTTGTATAGAAAGTACACAAATAAATATTTTACACAGATTATAGAGATAACAATGATGAGCGAGTAGTAGTACTCATGATTTGTAACAAACAACATAGCAATTACAACAAAATCTTTACAAACGTAACTCTAATATTGAAAATAAAAATTCTAAAGCAGCTGTTATAAAAAACACCAATGTTGTTGAGATAGTAGAAGCGCAAGCGAGGAGTTAAGGCAAGGCATCCTTTTCTTTATATTTTTATTGTTATTTTAGTTTAGAATTTTCATTTATAATTCATTCTATTTTATTAATTGTTTGCCAATAACAACAAAATTTCATATAAAACAGACAACAAAATAGAATGAGATTATTGTTGTTGTTTGTTTGTATCCCTAATCTCAAGTGGTTTTTTTATTTTCAAAACTGTAGTATTTGAAAATGAATAGAAAAATGAAATGAAAAAATACGTTACATTTTATGTCGATCTGTATATTTATTTTTTTGTTTTTATTTATTTTTATTAAATGACTGACTATTATTATAAATGAGGCGTTTTATTTACAATAACAAAATTACAATTTAAAAAAAAAATTATTAAAAATTTACTTTAGGAATATTAAGGGTTTTTAAATACTATTTATTTAAATATTTATTATTAAGCAAATACTTGTATTTGTTTTTTTTTTTAATTTAAATAAAATTATTGTTTAGGCACATTATTTATTTAATAATAAATTTAAATATAAATTAAAACTATATAAGGTACTAGAATTATTTAAGGATTTTGGAAATTATTTATTTTCAAATTTACTTACTTACACAAAAATGACTAAAAAAAAATTCTTCAAAAAAATTGTACTACAAAAATTAAACAAAAAAATATTTAAAAAAATAAAAATAATAAATATTTTAAATATAAAAAAGGAATTAAAAGAAAACATAAACATAAAAAATAAAAGAAAATTAAAATAAAAAGAAAAATATTTTTATATATAAACTTAATTAATATGATAAAAAGAATTCAATTTTACAGCTGCTGCTGATGAGCCAAATGATGATGATGATGACTATGGAGCTGTGACTGTTGCTGCTGATGATGTTGTTGTTGTTGTCCCGACACTAAATGACTTTGTGCTGTTGCCGAGTGTTGTAAAGGATTACCCCACATTGCTACATTTTGAGGCATTATTTCCGATTTTATTTTCATTACTGCTGCTGGTCCTTCGCCTTCGATTTCTCCACGTTTCGATTTATAGCGTCGATTTTGAAACCATATCTTAACTTGTGTTGGTGATAGATTTAGTTTTTGGGCTATAATTTCTCTTTCGGCTCCGGTTAGATATTTTTTCAAACGAAATCTACATTCGAGCTCTAGAACTTGAGCCTGTGAGAAGAGTACGCGGGGTTTGCGTTTGGAGCGAGGTTTACCATTTTTACGTAGTTCCGATTTGGATGATGTCACCAAGGAGATATCTTCTGTAAATATAGGAAAGGAATAATAATAATAATTAATAAAAAGTTTTAGAGCATTTTAAAAGAATATCGATGTGACAATGATTTCAAATAAATACTTTTCCCATAAACTCCGGGAAATCTACAACAATATGTTTTATAATCATTTGAAAAGTTTTCCGAAGTTTTTTTTTTAAATCAGGTGAAATTGAAATTCACCATTTAGAAACTTGAGATAAATCGTATTCGAAAAACTTGTAAAATTACAGTAGAATTGAGTAAAAGTACAAACACTTACTTTTCTTATTGATATCCTGTTGTCTTGACAGCAGAGATCCTTGTTCATACAACTGGGCCGTTGTCAAGCCTGTAGAAATATTTCTCAAAGAATTGGAATTATTAGCAGTTTCCATTAAACTATGCATGGCGGTTTGACTGCTCAACGGTGACTTCTTTTGAGCCGACGAAGGCGTATTATTGACATCTACCTCTGTTGAACTATTGAGATCCAAAGTGGGCGAGGGCGTTACATAGGGCGTAGGTACATATTCATTTTTAACACTAGACGATTGTGATAAATCCATGTGTGTAGAGGCGGTGTTAGAGGGACATTGTTGGGCAGCAGGATTAGGAGGATTGTAGGCATCATAACCGGCGGCATTGTAATAAAGTGACTGTGCGGAGGCAGTTTGGGGTGCTGGATAACCGGGTGGCTGATATGTGGCTGTTGAAGGCATATAATACTGATTGTAACCATGATAGGATTGATGTGTTGGTGGAGTAGCTGCCGCCGCCGCTGCTGCTGCTGCATGATGATGAGGATGGTGATGAGGTGCAGGAGGCATGTGAGTATGCAAGGGAGCTGTATAATCCTGATAAGCGGGATAAAATTGAGCCGCCGCTGCTGCTGCATTAGGTGGTATATGATGACCATGTGTTACCATGCTGCTTAAGGGGTTTTGAGCATCATAAACACGTGCGTCATATTCAGTGGCATAAGCAGAGGATAAAGCTTGTGAGGTACTGCAAAAAATAAAGTAAAAAGAATACATTAAAAACAAACAAATACAACTCCTATTTTTGTAAAATTAGTCATGTGTTTAGAAGGTAGGTGGTATTATTTAGAATATCCTTTACTTCCTACTGGGCGCTCATGCTACAAATTAAATCTGGACACATGTGTATTTATAGGTTGCATAAGCGCCTACATATGTTGACCACTCTTAAAGAAAGTGTTTTGCAAAATTTTTTCTGTATTTATTTATCTCTTACTGTGACATCATTTCATGGTTCATCAACAGTCATTATATTTAAAAATAAAATTGAAACTACGAAATACAAAAACACAATCTTTCTCAACCGTTCCCTATGTATTTTATATTCCATTCATTATTCATTCTCATTTAGAGTCACACATATTGGTTTTCTTAAAAACTGTGAAACGTCGTAACTTTCTTATGACCGTCAAATCGTGTCGGACAGACTGACAGAAACTATTTACACACATGTTATTAAACAGTTGAAAAACAGCAACATACGATTGAATATTTCGAGTATTTTAAATAAAAACTGGTCATCTTGTTTTTTTTTTTTTTTTAATTTTTGATATTTTTAATATAAGATATGTATATTTTTTGGAATATTGTGTGTGTGTCTTTTTTTGGAATTGAATGACTACTACCTTCGGCGCCCAATGTTATTTTAATTTTATTTATACACTCAGGGTCGTATGTTTAGGAGCATGTGGTTTTTTGATGAATAACAGAGAAATAAAGAATAAAAAAGGTTGGAATTTGTTTAAAACTTTAAAGCTTTTAAATAAAAGTTTTTTTTATAAGCTTAACGAAACATATTTTTTGTTATTTAGAAATTTGAAAAGCTTTTGAATTGATAGAACTTTTAAATAAATTTTCATTACTTTTTCATTACGAAATTTCCTTTTTTAATGATTTATAAAACTTAACGAAACTTTATTTTCTGAAAAAAAGTTTTTTAAACATAACTTGGATATTTATTTTCGTTTAATATTTTTAGTCAATATACTACTATATCGGTTGTTATTCTCAATTTCTATCAATCGTTATTAACCTAATTATTATATTTGGAGTTATTTTTGGGGATTTGCTAATTTTCAAAACTTAACGAAACTTTATATTTTCTCAACCAAAAAGCTTTTTAAATGAAACTTGCATATTTTCGTCTAATATTTTTAGTCAAAATACGAAACTTTTTTCGTAACCAACTGCTTTTTTTAAAGGATATTTTTCTATATTTATTAAATATCATTAACTTAATTATTATATTTTGAGATATTTGAGATTTGCTAATTTTCAAAACTAAACGATACTTTATTTTCTAAACAAAAAGCTTTTTAAACGAAAGATTAACATATACCGTTTAATATTATTAAGCTAAAAACCATATTGGGGTGTTATTCTTTATTTTTATCAATTTTCAAACTATAATTCTTTAAAGACTTAATAAAAAAAACTTAACGAAACTTTATTTTTTCAATCAAAAAGCTTTTTAAACGAAACTTTATATTTTCGTTCAATATTTTTAGACAAAATACTATATTGCTTGTTATTCTTAATTGTTAGCAATTTTTAAAAGTTTACGAAATTTTGTTTTTCAAACCAAACATTCTTTAGAATTTTTGTTATTAAAAGATAAAATTCAACTTCATTTTATAATTTGCTAATTTTGAAAACTTAACAAAACTTTATTTTTAAAAACATAGAATTTATATTAAAGATTTTGTATATTCGTTTAATATATAAAAAAGCTGTTATTAAAATCCAAAATATTTTAAACATTTATAAAAAAGCTTAACGAAACTTTATATACTATAACACAAACTTCTAACGATTGCAAACTTCTAATTAAAAATTTCTAAACGAGGTTAATTTAAAACTAAAATTTAAAAAATTTGTAATATTTTTTGCCATTTATAAAACTTAACGAAAAAAAACTATTTTGACTATTTATCCGTTTAAAGCTTTTGCTTTAAAATGCTTTTCTTTATTACGTAAAGCAGACCAAGAATGATTTCAATGAAATTGAAGATTTTTATTTAAACTTAACGAAATTGTTATTTTCTTTAGCAAAAGGTTGGCAGAATGTGTGTTGAATTAACGAAAAAATTTTTTAAAATTCTAGAAAATTTATCGCGATTGCTCAAATAAAATCTGTCTTTTTGCCCTTAAACTTATATTCACAAGTGTATTTTCTTATTTTTGGTAATGTTTATCTAATGCTTCGTGTTTTTTTTCATCATCTTCATTTTCATTTAAAGATCATCATGAAATTATAATTCTCTCATAATGATTTGACAAAAATTATTAAAAGTAAACATTTCAAACCAAAAAATAAACGTAGATCTGGTACGAATAATAAATAAATATAAATGCTGTTTATATCTTATGTATCTAATTTTTTTCTCAACTTCTTTTTTTTTGACTGACTGACAAACTGACATCCTTTCTCCTCACTCATACATACATACATACGTACACATATATAATATAACTGAGTTTGTGACGCTGTGTGTTTTTACAAAATGATGTGTTAGTTTGCCTGTCATCATGTTTTTATAGGATTTCATATTTTTTGTTATTATTATTATTTTTGAATATTTTTTTTTGAAAAAAGTCTTTCTTTTAAAGCAAATAATATTATTATTCTATGGAATTTTGTGGTATATCTTCTGTTCTTCATGTTTTTTCATCTTTTTGAAAACCTGAAAATGACAGTCTTTGTCTGTCTATCGTCTACTTGTTGTTATTGTCTTTTGGTGTTGCATTCATCATTATTGTCTTTTTCAGTTCGAAACACGTTAGAAAAAAGGCGTTATTATGAGTAAATAAGAAAATAACAAGATCATCTGGGTCTTAAAGAAAAATTATATAAACAATAATTTGTTTTTATGGTTTGTATGCAGTCGTGTTATTATATTATATCCACTGGTTTTTACCATTAAGATAAATATTAACTTTTTGAGTAGATTTATTGGAAAAGACAATAGAATGGTATATTGTTTTCTTATTAATTGTTTTTAAGGTGATACCTCCCAGTAAAGAAGTTGAAATTATTTCAACACCATTATCATGCATTCTATTTCTTAGAAAACTGTCACAGTTTTTATTTTGTAGGGGGCCTAAGTGGTAGCCTGTCTTAAAACTTATTACATCCAAAAATTGTAATTATTTATTTAAAACTACTATCTAACTCAAGTTCTTCAACTTGCCTATAACTTAAGGCAGGATTTAATACTACCGATAAATTTGAATCTCGTTATTATACATTGGTCCAATGCACAATCAGTGTTGTACGGTTGTATCGTAGTATGTCGTATTTATTGTTCTTATTATCGGAATCTTTTAACTAGAATACAATTTTATAATAACTGACTAAACTGGAGTTACTGCATTGTAAAATCCTACCTTTAGATGATGTTATTGGCCAAGTTGTAATAATGGATTTTAATACAATTTTATACAAAGAACAAGAATTTCGTTAAAAGTTGAAGGACGCGTTTAAAACAATGTCCTTTAAGGGTAAAGAAATACAAAATACGTTTTGAAAACTACATGTAATTTTGGGTTAAAATAAAAAACGGCTCTAACTACTTAATAATTTGTATTTAAAGATGAAACAAACATAATATTTCGTAAAACTTTTTTGTCCAATTCACAATCGATGTGGTATCGTTGTAGCATTTTATTTCATAAAATTTTTTCAAATAAAATTTTTTGAAACAAAAACAAATTAATAATAAAAAAAATACGACATACTACGATACAATCGTACAACACTGATTGTTAATTGGACTCTACCTCTCAGTTTTAGAAAGAATGGTTGGTTCTATTTGTCTACTCATTGCCAAAGATAACAATTAACAGGTCGTATTAATATGAAAAATATCCTTTTTATGGACGTGTCCAAATTTAGTTAAAATTTATCGATATTTATATTACACTTTTGTAAGGCGGCCAAAGCGGAAAGGTACTGGACCCGAAGAATATTAAGTTTAGCGGTGGAAAAATTATGGTATAGAACTATTTTTCAGGGCAAGGTATGGTCGAAAATTATAAAAGATAATAAATATGGTATAAGGTAGAGATCCATTAAAAAAACATATATTAATCCTGCCCTGTGGAAACTAGGCCGTAGTTTGGAGATTTAAAAACGACAATATATAAGGATATATAAAATTCTAAAAAAAATAAATTTTTTTATTAAAGTTTTGGGTTTTGACTCGTTTGTGAAAATTTAAAAAAAAAATTTCATTGTTTTGTATATCGATATTTATATTACAGTTAATAATCATCCCACCTATTCCGCATTCAGTTGCGCAAAAGTGGAATTAACTTCCAAAGAAGAGTTATAAATAATAATTATATTCTAATAATTGTATTCTAAATTTTTCAAAACTTCTAAAAACTTTCAAAAAAATAACATACAAATTACTTCCTAAAAATGACTTCAGTGTAGTGAATTTGGATTCAAATAAAAAGGACATCACTCTACCTATGACATACCTGCGTTAAAATCATAACTTCTTCAGGTCTTTTTCAGTACTTCCATGGAGTAAATTCTACTTATATTTCGCTACTTTGGAAGTTCTTTTTTTACCTTATTGCGTTGTATTACAAAATTGCATTAAAATTATTTCCTAGAATGGCTTCAGATGTAGTGCATTTGGAATCAATTAAAAAGGACATCCCTCTATGAAGCGCTTGTGTTAAAATCATCACTTATTCAGTCTTTTTCAGTACTTCCATGGAGTAAATTCTATTTCATTTTCGCTTCTTTGGAAGTTCTTTTTTTGCGTTATTGCGTTATATTACAAAATTGCATTAAAATTATTTCCTAAGAATGGCTTCAGATGTAGTCCATTTGGAATCAAATAAAAGGACATCACTCCTATGAAGCGCCTGTGTTAAAATCATCACTTCTTCAGGTCTATTTCAGCAATTCTACTTCTTTTTCGCTTCTTTGGAAATTTTATTTCAATGCTTACGATCAATGTATTACACTCGTAATAAACTAACTACGTTTTTATTAAGTTGTTATTTTAATGACGGAGCTGTGAATTTCTGAAGACAGACCTTTTTTTATGCGGACTTGAATTCAATTATGGAATTCGGTAAATTAATAAGGATAACAAATAAAAAATAATTTTTATAAATTGACAATAATGTGATTTTGGTCTGATTTATGTTCGCTCTTTTGATAGTTTTAAAAAGAAAAAGAAATTATATATGTATAGCTTGATCGTCTAAGAATCTAATATAATCCAGATTAATATGTATATGTATGAACTTTTGTAAGATCTACTACCAAAATTATAATAAAATGTCTGAAGTTTATGTTGTCTGCTCTTTTAGACAATTTAAAAAAAGAGATAATTAAAAAAACATGAACGAATTTCGACCCCAACCAAACTACCTTTATTAAAATATGCTTTATAAATAAAATCATTAGTAAATAATACAAACGCCGTAACAAAATTATAAAGAAAAGTAAGTATGTATAATAATAAAATATATTTAAAAAAATTCTCGATAGATTGCTTTCCTCAGGTTTTTCTTCAATATTCCGTAAAAATTAAAAATATACATCAATATAAATTAAAACAATTTACCAGAATTTTGCCTAAATAAATTAATTTTAAAATTTATGTTTTAATATTTAAAAAGTTATTAATATAATAATAATTTATTAAAACTTTTTGTAGTACATTTTAAAAAATTTAAGAAATTAATAAAATTAATCACAAACACACTTACCTTTCTAAAGTTCCATATTCGTAGCCGTCGTTTTGATTAACCATATTTAAAATATCCTTAACTGAAAATGGTGTTGTATTTAATGAATCTGTATTGGTCATACTCCCAGGACTAGGTTGATTATAATCATAATAACCTTGAGATACTTGTGATGATTGCTGTTGATGTTGTAACATGTTATTTTATTATTATTTTTATTATTTATTGTTTTTTTTTTTTTCTTCTTTTTTGTAATAATTTAGAATTTTATTTAATATTGCTTGTTTATTTATTTTCTTTGTTATACTTGTTATTCAATATCAATCAAAATTAATAATTAATTAAACAAGAGACACTTAAAAAATCCACTCAACATTTGTGTAAAATAAAAACAAACAAAAAAAATTATTATAAAAAACACTAAAAAACTCACTTAAGAATGAGACCAAAACAATCACTTTCACTTGAAAATTTTTGCACTTGCGCGATTCTTTGCGATTCAATTGTTTCTTTAATTGTTTTTTTATTATTATTCTAATTGTCAACTTAAAAAAAACACCGTGTTGTTTGTTATTATAGAAAAGAAATACAATAAAACTCAAACTTAAAAGAAATAATAAAGAAAGAAACACAACGCGTGCGTGTGTACAATTTGTCAGCACATCGGAACAACTGATTGAGAAATTCCTAAGCACAAGAAAAGAAGAATGCTTGTTAATTAATTAACTGTAAAAGGCTGGTCCTAACACAACAGAAACCAAACCGAACGAAACTCATTCATTCAAGACGACAACAAAACACACACAAAATCTATATAAAACCCATATGTACCGGTACCCACCCTCAAAATATTACAAAAACAAAATGAATGGAATGAACAGTTATTTATTATTTTGGCTTTAGTTTCCATTTCATTCTTTCTTGTTTGCTGTCAAGCAGAGTGTGTGTGTTAAAACGGGAAAACAGACGTAGAAAAAAATGGCTGACAAATAATGAACAACCAATTACGTATCAATATACGTATGTATGTACATAGTATGTTTGTATATTTTTTTCTCTCTTAAAATAACCTAGAGAAAATTTTAAATTCTCCTCTCTCTCTTTCTTTTATTTGTTACCGGAAGAGGAAACCGAAGGCAAGGAAAAAAATACGTTACTTTTTGTACAAATTAAAAAAATAAAAACTTGAAAGAAATTCCATGAATTTTGTAAATTCAAATTAAATTACACTTTTATTTTGGACAGAAAAAATCCTCCGATCAGCGACATGGATGTTGTCCAACCAACATCCATCTTTCAAGTCTTTTTAGTGTTTTCAATAAAAACAATGAAGATGGAATGACAGACTCTTGTCTCTCTAAGTCTTTTTAGGCGCTTTTCCCGCTTTGGGGATAAAATACCATTCATCTGCAAAATGGATGGTGCCATTCATCTTGACGTGATGCAGCAGAAGATGCTTTTGGGAATGCTGAAGGGAATGAATGAGTTGGCTGTTTTCCTGGTAGGGTCCACCCATTCCAGACGATTTACTTTGAGCGAGAAACTAAGAAAGAACTACTAACCTACTCTCACCCTGTCTTGTAGCGTCAGTTTTCCCTATGGGACGGCTATCAGACGTCATAAATTTTTAAATGTGTAAAAAATATCCGTCCGAATACTCCAGCGTCTATTTTCATATGGGAACTGGTGGTCTGTTTGTTTGTTTCCCTTGTTTAATCTGAAAGTATATTTTTAAAAATACACCGTCAGTACGCTAGTTTGCGAGCTACCACTGGCGTCACAGAAAGTCATTTTTAGTTTGGCACACGCAGGCTATCAGGCTGAATGTAATAAATTCAAAACTATCCGCAGTTGCTCACCAAATGCAGAGGTGTCAGCTTCCCAAGTGCCATTGTTTATTTATGTACTTCCTCTGTATTATTGAACTACTCGGTCCAAACCATCCGGGGAACTCACTTCGGTGCAAACAAACAGCTTCCCTCCAATGGGCCAAGGCCCAGATCGCTGGCAACGACAATCATCTTCTTCCTGCCTAAGTAAAAACTGAAGTAGCGCCTAAACGGCAACGTTCAGAGGACAAAGCTTCTGCAAGCCAGCAGTTAGGAACGCAATGTCTTAAACAAGCGCGAAGTCAATGACGCGCTCTTTCAGTAAGGTTACCAAAGAAAAAAGCCTCGTTAGAGCCGTCATTGATCGGAGCAACGTTGACGGATCCCATATGCCAGTCTAACTATACTAGATGCGTTGAAACAAAAACTCATGGGAATGTTTCTGGCAACTTCTTAAAGAAACCCAGGCTCTCTCCCCCTCAATGCGATGACGTTGGATGGTTCCAGGTCACTTTAAATTAATATGACGCTCAGCGTTGCTGCTCAAGTCTGTCATTTCACTATTGGGTAAGGCATAAAATAAGATTGATGGATGGGATCTGAGCTGAATCCTTGGAATATCATCCATAGGACCGTTTTAACAAGAGAGAAAAAACCCCAAACCTTATGGTGGAATACTGAAATAGCAACAAATGCTGGAAAATAAGTATGTAAAACGTAAACTGTTCAATGAGGCAAAAGCGACCAATAACCCAGTAAAAATAGGTTTAAAAATTTGCCTTGAAACGCGAAGGGGAAGAAAGGCCTGGAGGGGTTTCTGCACAAACTTTAAAGTTCTTCCGAGATCAATCGGCTTCGCAAACTTTCTGTCTACCTCACATGTTGTCCCGAGCTATATTAAAAGTCCAGTGGAAACCGGACACTATTATCGGGATCTCAACCCTCTTAATGAGGAGACGTCTCCCCCTGTTCATTTAACATCTGCCACTAGCTATACTCATTAAAAGAGATAGAACCAATGGGCGCTCAACAGTTTTGACACTTACAAAAATCACCGAATCCTTATGATTTCTTTAAAAGAACGAAGATCTCTGGTCACTCTACTATCAATCTACAAAGCATGCCTCTTAGGATGCTATATATATATACATACATACATACATACATACATACATACATACATACATACATACATACATACATACATACATACATACATCCCTCATATGTAGATGTAAGTAATGTGTTCTTATTCCTAAAGAGAAAGTAAAAAACAAACAACAACATATCACATAACAAACAAAAAAAGACGGTAAATCAGTCCTGCGTCTTTTCTTCTCAAGACTCTTTCTTGAAGGAGTCATTCGATGTACGTACACCTGAAATTAACAACCATCCCCAGAAAAATTATCTCTAAATTACTACAGCATGCAATATAACAAATTGCAAGTCTGTGGAAACGGCTTTGCACAAGTAGTGGGACATGTAGGGAGTTCAGAAACGCACAAAGAGAGTTGTTGCCATCCTAGACATAGAAGGTGCTTTTAACAATGTCCAACTAACTCTATGCCATGTAGACACACTTGATCTAGGTGTTGATCAGCAAACTCAGCAGCTTATTAAAAAACTTCTGAGTAATAACGACAGGTAGAGACAATGAATGATGTCTCAAGACTTTCTTTACCAGTCGTGGCACACCACAAGGTCCTTTTCTGCCCTACTCTGAAATCTGGCTTCCTTACTAATTGAACTAGAGAAAGGAGAATTAAGACTGTCGCTCATGCTGATGATGTCGTGGTGGTGTTATTTATCCTAGATATACTAGCAGTCCTTTTAATCGACACCTTTCCAATTCTGAAAATCACTGAATGATTCCCTTCTCGCTACTTAATGGTGTTTTTTATAACCGTTTATCTTAGGTGTTAGTTAATGTTCTTTTTAAGGCTGTTTTGACAGCCCCCTTAGGGCCGACCCATGGAGAAGGGATGTGATATTTTTGGTTTGTTGATATTTTTTATCAATGATATTTTTTATCAATGTGACCAGCTTGCCCCTGATCCTATTAAAAAAAGTTAGTCGTCTGTCTATCTATTACCACTATTGCAATGTTGTTTTATAGTTTTGACACCCATTTACCGACATCGAGCTCAGTAAAAGGAACATATTCACTTGACTACGTACGGTCTATGATGGAACTTGATATAGCTCATAACCTGCGTTTCACCAACCTTTGTCGCTTAATACGACCTGCTTGCTGGAGCTTTGGTAAAAAACTGTCCTGTATGTATCTTTTTAGTAGAGGAAACTTTGAGACAGTCCCTCCTTGGGTCTAGTATTAGCACGACATTGACCTCTCTTTGGTACCGACGTGGCCTTCTTTGATGAAGATGGCTATATTAGAAGGTGCACGCACGTGTTTAGTCCGGTGCTCGCATGGGGTTCATGGTAATCTGATCACATTCTTTCTCAGGTTTGATTCATCAGTCTTCGTCGTGGCAGGCCTCCCCTCCTCAACAGAAATATATACATGCTTGCTTCTCAGAGGTCAGAATTCCAGATTTCCCAGTGTCAAGCGATCTGACATACCGAAGAAAGTGTGCCCGCCCACGTTTTCCATTTTTGTTCTGTGTGCTGCCTCCTGGTTTACCTGTTTTTGGTCTCCCTTTACAGCGTCATGGGCCTCGGGATTCTGACCTTTTTTTCGCTTTTTTTGGTCATCCAAATAAACAAACTGCTTCTTTCTAAAGATTGGTATCAATCACCTCCTTCTCGATCTTAGAATTTGACTCCACCGAGTAGCTAGGGTATATAAATAGCTTTGATTGCGGCTTTCTTATCAGGCATAAAAAGGACTAAAAAAATAAATCACTGTGATTGATTGATTCCATTCTCGCTACCTAATGATGTTTTTTATACCGTCTTTCTTAGGTGGTTAAAATGTCATTTTTTAAGGCTGTTTTATTTAATAAAGCCCTTTTCTTTCTTTCTTTCAATCGGCGCCTTCAAAATTTTGGAAGGGCGGGCTGCACTATCTTTTGGTGTGTTAGTAGTAGGTAAGGTAACTTTATCGCTTTTGAACAAGCAAGCCAAGAAATCAGACTAGCTAGCTTCGAGTAAATTCTTCCTGTGAAAGAGTCCCTCCTCATTTTTTCACTGCTGATTTCCATGAATTTCCAGTATACGGTTAAGCCAGTTTACTACTACCTTTCTTATTCCATCCATTTATGCAGACAAAATTAACTTATTAACTTATGCACTACTGCTTTTAAAACCATGCTATCGACTATCCGTTCCAAGGTTTTAAAGTAGGAAGGACGTAAGACTTACTCAGTCGATAGGACTTAGGTGTCGCATAGCTAGGTTTTGCATCTTGCATTTAACTGAGTAAATAAATGCCAGTTTAATTAGCACGCTGAAATCGTGACAGATGTACGGAAACCAGTCCCGCCTCCATCTGCAAAAGTGCCGGGAAAATGCCATCCGACCCAGCTTTATAGGGAGCAAAAAAAGCTCTTTTGATTGCTTGCCCCTTTACCATGTTAATTAATAAAAATATTTTTCCATGTTACCCTCCCCTTCCTCCAATATCGGTTCATCTATGTTATTCGATACACCGGGTGGGAAATGAGTGAGAGTCGTCCATTAGGAGTTTCATTGTCTCCTCCCTCCATTATCCTCAAGCCTCCTGCCTGTGTCATCATCATTGATTCCGGTTGGACTGAGTTTTGTTTGGATAGGAAGGAATTTTTGTTCTTCGATACGTCATTTACGCTAATCTACCACCCTGTTCACAGAAAAGTTTCCAGAAGTTTCAAAAAAAATTTACGATATTTGAAAAATTACGATATTTGAAAAATTTACGATATTTTGAAATTTACGATATTTGAAAAATTTACGATATTTGGAAATTTACGATATTTGAAAAATTACGATATTTGAAAAATTTACGATATTTTGAAATTTACGATATTTGAAAAATTTACGATATTTGGAAATTTACGATATTTGAAAATTTACGATATTTGAAAAATTTACGATATTTTGAAATTTACGATATTTGAAAATTTACGATATTTGAAAAATTTACGATATTTGAAAAATTACGATATTTTAAAAATTACGATATTCGTGAAATTTACGATATTTGAAAATTTACGATATTTGAAAAATTTACGATTTGAAAAATTTACGATATTTGAAAAATTTACGATATTTGCAAAATTTTACGATATTTGAAAAATTTACGATATTTGAAAAATTTACGATATTTGAAAAATTTACGATATTTGAAAAATTTACGATATTTGAAAAATTACGATATTTGAAAATTTACGATATTTGAAAAAATTTACGATATTTGAAAAATTTACGATATTTGAAAAATTTACGATATTTGGAAATTTTTATTTGAAAAATTTACGATATTTGAAAAATTTACGATATTTGAAAAATTTACGATATTTGAAAAATTTACGATATTTGGAAATTTACGATATTTGAAAAATTTACGATATTTGAAAAATTTACGATATTTGAAAATTTACGATATTTGAAAAATTTACGATATTTGAAAAATTACGATATTTGTGAAATTTACGATATTTGAAAAATTTACGATATTTGAAAAATTTACGATATTTGGAAATTTACGATATTTGAAAAATTTACGATATTTGAAAATTTACGATATTTAAAAAATTTACGATATTTGAAGAATTTACGATATTTGAAGAATTACGATATTTGAAAAATTTACGATATTTTGAAAAATTTACGATATTTGAAGAATTACGATATTTGAAAAATTTACGATATTTGAAAAATTTACGATATTTGGAAATTTACGATATTTGAAAAATTTACGATATTTGAAGAATTACGATATTTGAAAAATTTACGATATTTGAAAAATTTACGATATTTTGAAAAATTTACGATATTTGAAGAATTACGATATTTGAAAAATTTACGATATTTTGAAAATTTACGATATTTGAAAAATTTACGATATTTGAAAATTTACGATATTTGAAAAATTTACGATATTTGAAGAATTTACGATATTTTGAAATTTACGATATTTGGAAATTTACGATATTTAAAAAATTTACGATATTTGAAAAAATTACGATATTTGAAAAATTTAAAAAATTTACGATATTTGAAAATTTTACGATATTTGAAAAATTTACGATATTTGGAAAATTTACGATATTTGTGAAATTTACGATATTTGTGAAATTTACGATATTTGAAAAATTTACGATATTTGGAAAATTTACGATATTTGGAAAATTTACGATATTTGGAAAATTTACGATATTAGGAAAATTTACGATATTTGAAAAATTTACGATATTTTGAAATTTACGATATTTGAAAAATTTACGATATTTTGAAATTTTCGATATTTGAAAAATTTACGATATTTGGAAAATTTACGATATTTGAAAAATTTACGATATTTTGAAATTTACGATATTTGAAAAATTTACGATATTTGAAAAATTTACGATATTTGAAAAATTTACGATATTTGAAAATTTACGATATTTGTGAAATTTACGATATTTGAAAAATTTACGATATTTTAAAAATTTACGATATTTGAAAAATTTACGATATTTGGAAAATTTACGATATTTTGAAAATTTACGATATTTGAAAAATTTACAATATTTGAAAAATTTACGATATTTGAAAAATTTACGATATTTGAAAAAATTACGATATTTGAAAAATTTACGATATTTTGAAAAATTTACGATATTTTGAAAATTTACGATATCTGAAAATTTACGATATTTGAAAAATTTACGATATTTGAAAAATTTACAATATTTGAAAAATTTACGATATTTGAAAAATTTACGATATTTGAAAAAATTACGATATTTGAAAATTTACGATATTTGAAAAATTTACGATATTTGAAAAATTTACGATATTTGGAAATTTACGATATTTGGAAAATTTACGATATTTGAAAAATTTACGATATTTTAAAAATTTACGATATTGGTGAAATTTACGATATTTGAAAAATTTACGATATTTGAAAAATTTACGATATTTGAAAAATTTACGATATTTGAAAATTACGATATTTGAAAATTTACGATATTGAAAATTTACGTTGAAAAAATTACGATATTTGAAAAATTTACGATATTTGAAAAATTTACGATTTTTTAGCCACCCCCCACACAACCACACCATTTTTTTCATTCATTTTCTTTTTCTGCTGCCATTTTGAACAAAAATGGCGTCGTGCGTCGTGCGTGTGTGTGTGTGCGCTTTTTTTTCGACCAACCCCCACCACCCACCAATCAAAAAACGCACCAAGTCGGCCATCGCGAAAATCCACCATCACAGCGCAGGCCATTTTTTTTAAAAAGTGCTGCATACTTTTGGGGTGCGAAATCGCAATGACCTTGAAAAATTTGGAATAACGGTTTTTGTGGTGAATTTCTTTTTTATTCACCACAGTAGGGGAAATTCACCACGGTTGAGAAACTCACCACGATTTTTATTCACCACGATTTCTATATTCACCACACCTGCAAAATCGAAAGGGGAAAAAATAAAAAAGGGGGGACG
>NC_060952.1:4561785-4607379 GCF_022045245.1 Lucilia cuprina
TGTTCTATATATACGAAAGTTTTGAGAAAAAAGAATGTGGGAATTACAAGAGCGAAATTTTTGGGAAATTTATCGGAAATTTATCGGCCGTTTACCATCACTAGCTCTAATTCTGGTACGTTTTTGAGCAACTCTGTGTTGGGTGGAGCAGTGTTGCCAATGTGGTGCTTTTTTCAAGCGATTTTTTAAGCAAAAAACAGCGTAATTTCAGGGTTGCCGTTGTTTTTAAACGAAATTTTTAAATAAAATAGAAAAAAAAAGGAGGGAAAGGGGAAAAAATAAAAAATACAGGACAGAAGTGACCCCCGCAGTGTCTTTTTTGCTTGTTTTCTAAGTAAAAAACACCGATTTTGATAGTTTTTTTTTATATTTTTGGTCGCCTGTCCGTCTGTCCATTTGAAAATCTACCTCATATCTAAGAACCTCCTCCTGAAGCGAAAAAAGTTTGTTTTCAGGGTGTCCTTTTTTTGGTTTTAAGAGGACGGACGGCCGTCCTGAGTACAAAAAATAATGAAAATTAAAAAATTCTTTTAAAATAATAACCCAAGCAACCACCCACTAACTTATAAATTATTTTTACATAATTAATATAAATTTTTTTATCAATTTGCAATTTTATTGAACAAAAAAATTTTTAAAATTTAATTTTTTTATAAAATTCTATAAAAAAAATCGCCACTGCAACCCTGAAAAAGGAAATTTCCACAGCATAAATACAACTCTGTAGGCGAATACAACTCTAATGGCAACAGCCAATCAGAAGCGAGCTTCTAAAATTTCTGCTTACGGATACACACATTTTCTACGAATATCGAAAATTTTAGGCATCGTCTCATTTGTGAACAGTTTACGAATTCGTCAAGTTGTGCGTCGAGCGGTTAGTGTGATATTTTGTAAGAAAATATTAGAAAAATATAATTAAAATAGTGGAAAATTTCAATTTCCATCAGATTTGTTCGATTTTAAACAATAATTTTACAAGAAAGGTAAGTTTTTGTGGTGTTTTTTGGAAAATTGTGTACGAAAACGTGAAATTACGATGAAAAAAATTTCCCATTATTTTTTGCGGTATTTTTTATGTTTATTTTTTTAATTTTCTTATAAACAAGGGAAATTTTTTTCTAAAATTTAAAAATATCCAAATTTTTAGTCGTTTTTTATTATGAATTTAATTAATTTTGTGTAAAAAGCAACCTCATTTATTTGTTCTTTTTATATTTTTACAGCGCTTGCTTGTCTTGAATACAGAAATTTGTATCGATTTTTGTGTGTGTGTATAATTTTTTACTATACATACTCGGGTACGCACTACTGTAAAAAAAATAGTGTTGGTGGTTACCAATCATCAATATGGCGGACGACGAGCAATTCTCGTTGTGCTGGAATAATTTCAATAGTAATTTATCGGCCGGTTTCCATGAGTCGCTATGCCGTGGTGATCTGGTGGATGTGACGCTGGCGGCAGAGGGACAATTTGTTAAGGCTCATCGTCTTGTGTTGTCTGTCTGTTCGCCCTATTTTCGTAAAATGTTCACTCAAATGCCAGCCAATCAACATGCCTTTGGTAAGAGTTTATTTAATTTATTGTTTTTTTATTGATTAACTGATTTATTTGTATTTATTTAGTATTTCTCAAAGATGTTAGCCATACGGCTCTTAAAGATCTCATCCAATTTATGTATTGCGGTGAGGTAAATGTTAAACAGGAGGCCCTACCAGCGTTTATAAGTACTGCAGAGGCTTTACAAATAAAGGGTTTAACTGATGTAAGTTATATTTTTACTAATTATTGTTTGTTTTATTTGTAAATTGATTATTGCAATTAAATTTGCCCGCTATTTTTGTGTTTGTTTTTGCCCTCTCTTATCTGTATTCATTCATCTTGTTGTTGTAGTAGTGTGCTTGTATGTTTTTGTCCGTTAGGTTTTTTTTTTTGTTCGTGTGTTTTTAGTTGTTTTAGTACAAACTGTACTACTCTGTCAGGGGTTTTTAGTACTATAAACATACAATGCTTTTACAACCATGTTTTTTACGAGAAAAATCAGACATTGAATGGTTTTTTTTTATTTCTCTAAAATTTGTTTATAATTTTATGAGATGACATGAATTAACTAACTTTTTTTGAAGCGATTTTGGCCAGAAATTTCCAATAAATTTTATGCCCAAATTTAGAAAGAAGAAAAGAAATTTTTGTATAAAAATTACTCATTTTTTGCTAGTGTTTTCATACAAAATTTTAAATATTTTTTACATAGGGTTATTATGCACCTAATGTCGGCATGACCCAGTAGTCGGCATTTTTTAAATAAAATTGTAAATAAATACGAGAAACAGTACAATATTAAGTTCCATCTATATTTGATAGAAAATATGGTGTTTTTGCTCCATGAAATGAGTAAATTTGATTAGGATGAATAATTTCGTCTCTATTTGACGTTATTTAGTGACACCTTTTCAGCTTTTTCAGTACTATCAGTTTTCTTAAAAAATTAGTTTTAGTTCCACCTTAAACAAGTAAATATTAAATTATTTATTTTACAAAAACTGATTTTGATGAAAGAAAACAGTTGAAATATTCATTTTAAAGTGAAAAAGTTATTTAAAAATACATTTTTTTGTAGGGACAAAATATTTTATGATTTTCTATTGTCGGCATTGAGGTGCCGACTGCTGGGTATTAAATTCGAACATACGTATTCTATAGTCGGCACTTTAAAATTTCTAATTTCTCTATAGAAAATTGGGTATATTATTATGAAAAAATTTTATATAACAATTTTTCTCTTCAAAAATTATGTGTATACGAGTTATTTTTGCAAAGAATATTTATACATAAATATTCTTTTTTCTATAAAAATTTATGTGTATTACAATTTCCTCTATAGAAGAGCTTTTTCTATAGAAAATTAACATTTTCTCTACAGAATATAATTTTCTATACAAAAAATATGTGTATAACAGTTTTTTCAATTAAAACTTTTTCATATTGAAATTTTTCTAACAAAAATGATGCTTCTCGACTGTTTTTCTACAACAAAATTTGCAAATTACTAAAAAATAGTTAGTTGTTTTTTAAATATGTTAAGTGGATCTAAAACTTAACTAAACACTAATTGTAATAACTAAAAATCATCGTAATTCACCTAGCCCCCATAGAACAGAACCCCGGAAAAGGCCTTTTGAGCTCATAATTATGTTAAATATACAGATACATCGATAAAATATATGGATGACCCTGCCAAATATCATAAAGATCTATTGCTAACTCTTACCATAAACCAACGTTCTTTTGAATTTTTAACTTCGAAATTGTAAAATATTGTAAGTTGGCATTTAATAAAACAAAAATGACACTTTTAGCGAATCCCTGCAATTTAGAGATTACTTTAACAGCTTTAGACATTTTTCTAAGAAAAATTCCTATTTTCGAATCTTTACGAAAACAAAGAAACCCTTATGCCTTCCATGTTTCGGCCTATTTGACCAATAAAAACCGATTGGAATTAAGTTAAACTATTTAACTATTTTTTAATGTAGTTTACGGCCTTTTGGTTTAAAAAAAACGAATTCTCAAGGGCGTAAGTTTCATATCTTTATAAGTAAAACAAAAACCGTAAATTTTTTTCAAATACTAATATCTTAATCCAAAAAATAAGCTTAACTTGAGAAAATGTCAAAGATTTTTGGTTTATTTATCATTAGTTTTAGACGATTTTTTGATTCTCTTGAAAAATTTGTTTAATGTGACTTAGGGCTTTTTTGGATTTCATATGACTTGTATTCATTCTTTCTGAATATCGACCGTCATCGAATCCAAAAGGCCCTCCTAAGTTACAAAAAAGTCAAAATCGATTTTTTGATACTGCTAAATTTCACTCTCCAGCTAATAAAATCAACGTCCCTATCAAATTCATGAAAATTTTAAAGTTCTTTTGAATTTTTAGCTTCGAAATATTAAAATGTTGTAAGTTGGCATAAATATTTAACATTTTCCGGTATTTCAAAAATATAATAAATAATTTTGTCAGAAAACAGTTAATTAACAGTGGATAAGTTCTATGTATCATGTTCGTTGTCTTTTAGTTTTCAAATATATATTTTCTTTTCAAATAAATTTCCCTTTTCAATTTACTCTAATTGGGTTGGTTCTTAAAAAATAATATAATTTTATCTTATAAACACGGATAATAGATAAACATACAGCAAAATTTAAATTAATCAAAAATAAAATTAAGTCGATTCTAAAATATTTATTTTTCCATCCAGGATAATCGAAACACGGGTAATCAAGGTTCTAGTATTTTGAATCCGATCACAGCAATATATTTTTTTGTAAATTTATATCAAATTAAAAAGTCGACTTCCTCATATTTCTATGTACATTAGACCTACTCACTCTGTATGAAAAGCAAAAACGTTTTTTTTTTTTTAATTTACCCTGATTTTTGATGATTCGCAAAGTTATTTACGATTTTTCTCGTTTCCTTTCTCATTTACAGAGTGATCCACCACAATCTCAAACACCACCTGAACCCTCAACACCTACGCCACAAATACAACAGCAACAAATACAAACGTCGCCTCGTGTACGACAACGTACTTCAACTGCCCGCTCATATAAAATTGAAACGGTCGAAGATTCCGGTGATGATGCAAAACAAACTACACAAATAGTCATACAAACAACGGCGCCAACACACCCACCCCAAGCTACAATTACCACCCAACCTCAACACCAGCAGCAGCAGCAACATCAACCCCAACAACAGCAGCAGCAGCAACATCATCATCAGCCTCAACAACAGCAACAACATATAACGCAACAAACTCTACACACTCAAACACATCAACTTACCAGCGTTAGTATGCCAGCGGCTGCCACCACAACTGTGGTGACACAAAAACGACCCGCCCAACGCTCGAGTCTAGGTAGTGTGCCGAATATTAAACGCTCCAAGAGTACAATTGATCCTTTAGAGGCTTCGGATGCCAACACAGCTGCTGCCACACATCAAATAAACGTACAAACTGTTGTTGCCGAAACTAAACCTCACGTACAACATCAACAACAGCATCAAACACATCATCACCAGCAACAGGCGCAACATCAACAGCAAACAAATGAACCTGAATACATTGACTTACCCATTGATCTGCCCACAAAATCGGAACCAGACTATGCTGAAGAGGCTGGCGAAGTCGATCAGGCCGAACAAGATGCCACCTATGTTGAAGATGAATCCTATGGTGATATGCGTTACGACGAAAGTTACTTTACCGAAAATGAAGATGCTGCTGCAGCGGGTGGTAATGCAACGGCAACCTCAACACAAAATACAAGTGCAACGACAGCCACCACTTCAAAGGCTATTGTGAAACAACAACCGCTCTCTGATTCTTCATACATGGATACATCAGCAGATCCAGCAAATAGTGATGCACAAGGTTGGTTGACATTTTTTTATGCACACAAAATCATGTCACTTTACAGAAAAACTCTAGGCGCTAGACGCCAGTGTTTTTTCATGTTGAGGTGTAATGTTTTGTGGTCCTTTTTCACTATAAATGAAAATATTTTTTAGATTTAGAAAACTGGTGGAGTTTGATAATAAATCCAAGCGATGAAATAATAGCAATAAAATGTATTTACAAAAATACATAATGCTTAAATTCTTAAAAAAAAACAAAATTATTGCAATTAAAGTAATATCGCTTTGGTTTATTACTACTTCTTCCTTGTTGCTTTGAAAACTTGGTTTGAAAATGGTTTTCCATGTTTATTAATGGATGTAAAATTACCTTTTTAAACCGGGGGTTTTAAGCATAAAACAAAAATTTAGTTTTAAACAATTTTGCGCTTTTTAAAGAGAAAAGTATACGTGCGCGAGTTTAATACTTTTCTCATTAGGGGAATTATTCTGTAATACAATTCGCATTAAAAAATTTTCAAAATATGTGCAGTATTTTGAAATTGGTTTATTTTCGAATTGTGTTACTGAGTAATTAATTCCTTACAAATCTTTGCTTTAAATGATGAACAAGAGTAAATTTTAATGTGGGAAAATAAAATTTTCTCGTTTTTAAAAGCATTTTGAAAACTTTTTAAAAGTTTTGTATATTTTCCCACATAACAATTTCTTACAAATGCATAAAAAAATTTCAATTTTCTTTAAAAATATCATTTATTGCAAAGATTTCTATCGGTAACCTTGTTATTTAGCAACCGATTCTTTCAGTTTTCAGAGTTCTTTTGATTTTCTTGTCAGCTTTTTTGATCAATTAAAACAAAATATGAATTTTAAAAACAACTATTGCAAAATGGTCCTTTTTGTTAATAATTATTTTTAAAATATATTTTAAACAATATTTTCCAATACTTATTGATCATAAGAGGTCAAATAAACTCTGAAGAATGTATATAGAATTGTTGTTAAATAAAGGAAATTCGTTTAAATGTAAACAAAAAAATAAAGTCATAACTGATATATTTCGTTTTAAATATCAAGTAATGGCAAGTTTTACAAGTGCTATTAAAAACAAAAGTGATGTATAAATAAAAGAATAATGAAAATAAAATAATTTTTAATGGTAAGTAATAAAAAATATATTTTTAGTTAAACATTTCTTAAATTAAACAACATAAAAGCACAATTTCCTAAAAAAAACATCATTTTAAATACAATCCTCATTACTTTTCATTAGATTTTTTGTATTAGTTAAAATAAATTTTAATAAAAATAATCAAAATTCAAGATGGAATATCTTGCGATTATATAAAAATATCGGCAAACTTTTTTTTAATACAACGCGTGAATGGTTTCAAGTAAAAAGTTATTAAAAAGTAGGATGTTTTTATGATTTTTTTTAATCAATTAAGGTAAAACAAATTTCTATTTAAAAATAAACAAGTAGGAAAGTATAGTCGGCATGGCCGACCATATAAAACCCTGCACCATGAGTATATTTTTAAAATTTCTATTTTTTTTTTATAAAGTTTTATGTTGAATATTACCAATAATTCCAAAATATTTAAGCAATTTATTGATAAAAAAACTAAAATTTCTAAATGAGGCTTTATATATAGGTCAAATATGGACCGATCCTCGGTTAGATTAGGGAAAAAGGATATATTTCTAAATAACAGTTTTGTTGAGTTTCATTGTGATACAAATGGTTAATCAATTTTAGACGTTTAAGTCATTTTTGAAGGGGGGCTAGGGTCAAATATAGGCCGATCCTTACGAAAATCTGCAGCGTCATTTATACTTATATAAAACTTATTTGTGCCAATTTTTAAAGAGATAGCAGAATATTTTACGTAATTATGGAATAAAAAGTTCAATTTAGGAGGTACGGTTGTTTGGGGGCTAGGTGAAATAATGGACCGATTTCAACCATTTTCAATAGGCTTCGTCCCTGTGCCAAAAAACATGCTTGGTACAAATTTCATCAAATTATATTGAAAATTGCGGCCTGTACCTTGTGCACAAGGTTTACATGGACAGACGGACATGTCTTAATCGACTCAAAAAATGATTCTGAATCGATCGATATACTTTAAGGTGGGTATTGGACCAATATTTTTGTATGTTACAAACATCAGCACAAACTCCCCACTATAGTGGTGTAGGGTATAAAAATATCCGGTCTTATTACTAAAATAGTAGTCAAAAGTTGTATTTAGATTGACTATTGAAAATATGTATAAAAACGGATTAATGTATCGATTATCTACTATGTGTATTTTTCTGCATATCAGTAATTTAAGAGAGATGTTAGAAATAGGGACTTTGGTTGCTTTTTAGATTAACCATCATAAAAAAATTATAAGAAAATTAAAATAAGTTCAGGGAATTAAAATAAAAATTTTCTTTTCGAATTGAAATGTGTATAGGGGTGATAACATAAAATTTTAATACGAACTTTGATTTATTAATCGTTAATAAAATATTTTGTTTAACAATTTTAATAGAATTCGTAAAATCCTTAAACTAATTTTACTTTTCGTTTGATATTCTGCATTTCGTTTCAATGCTTCGTCACGAAAATAACTTTCAAAAGTGTAGTTACGATCGTAATGCAATAATACACACAGTCTTCACGCATTGAAATAAAATGGAATTGCTTCTTTTTCTTACGATTTCGTTTTTTGTTGGAGCACAATTTTCGATCGTTGCATAACTGAATGCATAAAAAGTAATCGAAGTGCTGAATAAGGGTGATTATTTAAATATAAAGTTCGGAGAAATAAACGCTTTAAATGAAAAAAGAGTTTATAATGTCCTAAAAATAAATAATTATGTTAACATTAAATTCTATTTACAACTACGTTTGTGTACTCGCTTTTAAACTAAAATGTACTCGGATTCGGTTTACAGAATAGACAAAAATTATTTATGAATAAAGGGATAAATATCGTTCATTGGTATCAGACATTTTTTAATTTTGTTTTACGCATTTCTGTAATATATTCCGAGGTAATGTCGGCATTGCAGACGTAATCATTAGATGTGATGCAGTTCTGTTTAGTTGCAGTTTAGTAAGTTTTAGTTTTTAGCGCATAATTTGTGTAATACATTTCCGAGTATTTACCCCTATTTTGGGGGGCTACTCTGTAACTCTATGCGAATGAAAAAAAAATTACGAATTTGTATATTAAATACATAGTGTTTCGAAAACTTTCTTTCGAATCGAAATACGGAGTAATCCCCCTGTATTTCGATTACGTTTACGCAATGATCAAAAAAGGTATTCCAACAAAAAACTGATTCGTTAGGAAAAGGAGAAGCAAATCCATTTCGTTTCAATGCTTTACGATTGCGTGTGTTCTGCATTTCGATTGTAATTACGTTTTTGTGAGTTGCTAAACGGAGAAAGTTTCGGTTCAAATTGAGATGTAGAATAGTAGCCATTTTGAGCATCAGATGAATTGAAATAAGCCATCTCCAAATAGACTTACCCCAATATTCATAAATGCTGAATAATGTTATTGATGGTTTATTGTACGAATTTTGAATGGAAAATGTGCGTAATAAACCTTAAGCGATTAATGTCTATGAATATGGGGGTTAAGCTTTTAATCAAAATTGAAAACTGTTAAGGGATATGATTTTTTTTTCAAATCCATAATAAAAAAGTTGATTTAGAGTGGATGTTGTTCCTATGGAACAACGGCATTAATTGCCGAGTCTAAAAAAATATTGAATAAACGTTCTGAAAATACAATAGGTCGCTATATGTTGTACTATGTATATCCATTTTCACCTAACATTTGGAGGTTTCGACTTAAAAATTCTCAAACGCAAGAATGAAGAAATATCAAAGCACGGGCATTTGCCGCCGGGTAGCGTTTACTAAACTGAATTTGTTTTCACTCAGAATAAAGTCTAAAATCAATACGCACCATCAAAAAGACGCGGGGTATATTGATTTTGTCTTTCCGTTTGTAACACATCGAAATATTGGCCAGAGACCCACAAAAATATTCTGGGTCCATATTAAATTCAAAGAGGATCTGGCCATGTACGTCTATCGAAATCACAATAGAGACCACACGGAGAGCGCTAGATAATTGAAATTTTTCTTAATATTCTCTATTGATAAATAAGGTTTGTTTGGTATTGAAAAATGGACAATATCGGTCAACCTTTTCGGATAGCTCCAATACAAGTGGACCTCCAAAAATCAGCTTAAACGGTCTTGACTGTTTTAAAAATACGAGTTGAGAATTGTGGCTGGCGTTATAAGTAAGTTCCTTACAAGCCAAATCCTCTACCAATTTTTTTCGGACTGCTCATAAATAACCCTCGATACAAGGTCTCCTTTTGAAAATGGCTATAGAAGCTTCCCGTCAGCAAAAAGTTTTGAATACGAATATAGCGATGAATTTTGAAATAAACAGGTTCTATCTATGTACAAAATTTTATGAGTATCGGTTCATAATTGACGAATATATGGTCCTATTTAGAAAATTACTCGTACACTCACGACTTAAAAATTTAACATACAGTTTGATGGTGGGTATATAAGATTCGGCACAGCCGAATATACATAACATTTTCACTTGTTGATTTTGAAATAGTTTGATGAATAGTGGTATTTAGAAATATATCTTTATTTTGATGAAAACAAATTACATACATTTAATCTTAATTAATAAAAAAAAGCAAATCGAATTCTTAAATAAAGAATTTACCCGAATTCAGTTTACAGACAGGATTATACAAAATTTTTGGTTTAAATTATACTAGTGGATCTATGTCATTATTATTTATTTTTATATTAGTTATTATATTTATTTTATTTTTTATTATTTATTTATATTATTTATTTTTTATTATTTAAAAAGCATGTAAATTATAGAATTTAGTAATTTGTTTACTATTTTTTACAACTCTGTGCATTTATAATGTTAACCAACACTGGTTGCTGTACAACAACAAATATTCTCTCAGAATAAAAGTACAGAAAATTTTGACAGCAAAAGTTAAAAAATACACAGTGTTTTGGTTTGTTTTTAAGAAAAAAAATTATATATATTAATTTAATAATAATTTTAAAATAAATAAAAAGACCTATTGTAGACAAAATGTGAATATGTTAAGAGATAGTTGGCTTCTTGAAATTTTTTCTCACTGGTGGTAAAATAAAAAAGAATCTGGTAAATACCAAGTTAATAAAGATGTTAAATTACTTATAAGATGTAGTTAATTGTTAAAAATGTATAATACAAAAGCATTTGTTTAAAAATAATTTCTTGTTTTTCGGTTTTAGGTAAATGAGAAGCCCATAATTATTTTTTTTTATAAAAGTTTAATAAAATCACAAAAAAAGTACAAGTTTGGCTGTTGTTTCATTTCAAAAATAATTTATAATAGTTTAAATAATTTAAAGTTCCATTTAGAAGATTCAACTTATCTTAAGAAATACCAATATTTGTGTTGTTTTTTTAGGACAAGTAAAATTTATACGCAGCCAAAAGAAAAATGCCCAGCTGGTGTACAATGGCTTCATTTACAATAAGAAACTGACACAAGCGAATGGTCATACGACCTGGCGTTGTATTGATGTTCTCAAGATGCGCTGCAAGGCGGTGGTAATAACGAAGAAAAATGAACTTGTGGCCGCCAGAAGAGAACACAATCATGAAGATCATTTGCAGAGAATCAACCAAAGACCCCTTTACAACGAAGAAGAGGATTTGGGCGATTATATTGAATTAAAACCCGATAGTACATCTCTCAACGATTTTATTTCGATGACAAATATTGATATCCTTACACATAAAAGTGGCAAGGAATATAAACTATATGTACCCACTGCCTGTGCCGGTTTGGATATGAAAACTCAATCAATATTAAAAAGAAATCCCATGTAAAATATAAACACAAAAAGAATTGAATTTTTAAACCATTAAAAAAAGCTAAGTTTCAACATTAGAATTTAGTCATAAAATATTTACATACCAACATACTTCACAATAGTTTTAATTTAGTTAAATTAATTAACATCTTATCAACATAAGCCAAATAAAAATATATATGAATATGAAAAATATAACTCAATTATTAATAACATTATTAGCTGATGCTCAATACTTAAGATTTGTTTTTATATATAATTATTTTTACTAATTTTTTATATATTTTCATTTTCTCTTTCGCCCTTAGATGCTAAGCTCTTCTTTATTGAAAGTCCTTGGGCTACCTCCTGCCTTATATTAAACAATTTCATTTACAATTGTCATAGTCGCAAGAGTAATAAGGAATACTGGCGTTGTCACAACTATTCCAAAAAATTACAAGAAGAACGTTGTCGTTCACGATGTGTGCTAGAGAATGGCAAACTTAAAGGACTTTCGGGAGGACCTCACAATCATCCGCCTCATACAGATAAGATAGCTAAAATGATAGTAAGAAATCGTATGTCGGATGATATGGTAGAACAATATTATACCGTTGCAAAAACTGAGACAAAGTAATACCAAATATGTTGTAAGGATTACAAAGCTCAACTAATGTTTATGCAGGAATGAATGTTCTTTTTTGGTTTTAGTTTATTATAAGAAAGAAATAAATTTACATTTAAATTGTATTGTTGTAAGAAATCTTTTTATCACGTTTTATGTAATTTAAGCAATTTTTTTGCTTAAGAGTTTAAACTGAAAATAAATAATTTTTATTTGGAATTTGTGGCAATTTTGAGAAATAATAAACAAATGAAATTGTTAACATTTTTGGTAATTATACTATTTTTTACATATATTTCTGTTTAACTATTTTTGTTAAGACTTTGAATAATACTTTATTTCTCCATTTGTTTTGTAGGTGTTATCGATTTAGCTGAAATTCCAGTAACAGATCAAAATCGTGTTAAATATCGCAGCAGTTTAAAGGGTTCCTATCAATTAGTATTAGATGGTTTTCCTTATACTAGACATCGTATTCGAGGTGGCACGATTTATTGGCGATGTGTTCAATTTAGACCCTTAAAGTAAGTATCGTTATATTTATTTCAATATTAATTTTCGAAACATTTTAAAATTTTTGAAAATATTTTCATTTTCAAAAAACAAAAAAAATATTCAAAATATCAAAACTTTCTATTTAATTTACAGTTGTAAAGCCCGTGTTAGAACAAATCCATCTGGTGATCGTGTCTCAATAGTAGATGAAGATCACAATCATGGTATACTTAAGGAGAGACGTAAAAAAGGTTCACTTAAAATTGTCTATGAGCAACGTAAATTGGCCAAAGAAAGAAAAACTTAGATTTTTATATTCAAAATATACAAAACAATAAAATATTTACAATAAAGTTATAATCGACAAGATGAAAATCATTTTATAGATGATTTTTTATTGCTACTAATTAGTTACAGAACTCAAACAATTGATTTAATTTATAACATTTTTTATTTTTTTCATTTATATTTTCTAGAAACTTCTTTATTTACCTACAATTATAGAGGACATTTAATTTATCGAAACTATACCTATTATGTACATAATATAGCAACATCAACATGTGTAGTGCACTGGCGCTGTACCAATTATAATAAAACAAAATGTCCAGCAGTTTTGACCACCAAGGAAAAAACTTTAATAACATTAAGGAATCAACATAATCACAACTCAAAAAAACAAAAAACTTTTAAAGCCAAAGTTTTTAAATAAAATAAATTAACATTAACACAAACACACAATTTGTTTTTAACTTTATAAAAACTTTATACATAAATAATTCATATATAAACTCTATATTTTTACTAATTATTTAAATAAACTCTTTTTCAGGTTCTTCCAACAAAACTTATCTGATTAATAAACGAGCTAATGTTTCACGTAAAACAGCAAATGATTTTCCTAAAATCAATTCCTCACAAATTGAATTAAATATAATTGATAACAAACACATTGCTAGTCGCAATACTTTGAAAATCGAACCGTCTGTGTCTATTATAAGTCTAGAAGAAGCCATGATACAACCTTTGGATAAGAAAGTAGTTCAGGATCAATTGACTAATCCCAAGGCGATAATAAAAAGAGCAGCAAATGGTCATTCATTGAATGTGGTCAAACGTAAAAGACTATTAGGTCTATGTGTGTATTGCTTGAGAAAACCTAAAACCGATAAAAAACGTTTGGCCAAAGTTACTTCATTTTGCCCCAAATGTCCAGAAGGTTGTTGGATGTGTGAATCATGTTTCGATGAAATCCATAATGTTAATAAGTAATTAATGAGTTTTTAATGAGAATTTTTAATTATTTATGATTTTTTACAAAGTTTTCATAAAAACTTTAGCAATAAGTTTTACATTTTATTTATATCACTTTGCGGAAATTTCAATAAAGATATTAATCAAATTTATTGATTACAAAGTTTCAAACTGTAATTTACAAGTAAGTAAATGCTTATATCAAATATCCGATGTAATTCAAAATATTCTTGAAAATGTTGGTCGAATATGGAAATTTTTACAAAATTTTTTTGAAAAATGTTTTAAACTTTTGAAATATTCTTTAAATCTCTAAATAACGATTTTTTTAAGTATTGTATAATTTCTAACATTTTCAATTTCGAACATGTTTGTATAATCCTAAAGAAATTTGAACTTGTGTTTGTGTTCGAAAAACGAAAAAATTCTTTTAAATAATCACTGAAACTAATTTTTCAATTTCAAGCTTTAAAATTTTAAAAAATAATTAAAAAAAAAATATTTACAAATTTTAAAAATGTTTAATAAAAGCTTTACTACACACATTCAAAACTTCGAATTGAAAATCAAACTTAAACAAAAATATTTATTATTAAAAAAAAGTTATGATGAAAAAAGATTTTTCTTTTAATTTTGTAAATTTAAAAACAAATTTAAAATTTTATTCTACATTTTGTTTATTAACTATTGTACCACATAAAACATCTTCACCACCAACACCCGCCATAGCTTCTAATTTAATTTTTGGCTTTTTAAAGCGTTGCTTTATCAGTTCATGATTATGATCTGGTCTTAATACCTCTAATTTCGATTCTTTAGTGGTGCGTACACGAGCACGACATTTTGTGGAAGAACGAGTTGCACAAATCCATTTGGTGCCACGAGAATTTTCCATATATTTAACAAAATGATAACCAGCATAGACCAGTTTAATGGAGGAACGTTGGCCAGTGGTGAAGTAAAAATTATTAAAAGTAAAAGCTGAAAATAAAGTAAAAATGGGGAAAAAGAAAAAAAAAATAGCATAACAGCATTAGTTACAATACAATTTTAAAAATATATTAAAAAATAATGTTTTAAATAAATTGAAAGCTGCTTGGTAAATAAATTAACTTTTTATTTTAATTTTTATTGTAATTTTTTTATTATTATTAATAAAATTAAAACAAAAAGTAAATTATATAAAATAAAAAGTATTTGAATAATTAGAATGTTATGTTTGTGGTTGTTGTCGTTTTTGTTGGTTATTATTTGATTCAAAAAATCTAATTAAGTTATAAAGTTAATTTGTTGTTTAGTTTAAAGAAAAAAACAAACGTTTACAACTACTATTTGTCTATTTTTTAGTTATGACAATGGGAGAGGGTTCAACAATTTCCGTTACGTCTGCTACTATTTCTTCATATTTTAAATGCATGCCCAGTGAACTGACATCAATACTACTGCCAGCCGTAGTGGAAGCTGCATTTGCGGCTCCCTCATGCGTTTCCGATTTTACCAACATTTTATCGGCGGGAATATTTTTACGCACACGCTTCTTGCGTCGTACAATTTCCTCATGAGTATGATAACGATTTAAGGGTATAACCATATCATTAATGGTACAGACACGTGAACGACATTTCTGATTCCACCATTGATTGCAACGCCAGTATTTCTTTTCCTCATTAGTGGCTAGTTTAATTTTCTTTTCGAATATAAAGGGTTGGCCACCATAGATCAATTGTATGCGTCCACGAGAGGTGGCAGAATAAACAGCAGCGGTGGCTTCTTGATCTAAGGAGGAGAAAATGAAAAAAAAAAACATTAGTTAAAGCTAGTTAATTAACATTTTTTTTAAAGTTAAGTTTAATTAAATAAAACAAGTTTGAAGTTAACAAATTTTCTTAGTTTTTTTTGTTTTGTTTACATTAGTTTTATTTTATTTTCTTTATTGATTTATTTAACTTCCGTTAGTTTAAGTTTATTTTTTAACAGTCTTGTAGAGGGTGGATGGCTGTGTTCCGGTTTGGTAAGAAAAACATTATACAGCCCATTGGGTCTTAGAAATGTAGTAATGCGTGCATTGCAAGGTTTGCCATTTTTAACAATACGACATTTCCAATAGGTGGTATTGCCTGTGCCATTATTCTTAGAGTAAGTGTAGTTTTGATAGAATAGCAAATTTCTGCCTCTTTGTCCAGGTATGAAAACTAAATCACGATTTGTATGCATGGCTGCTGCCAGAGAAGGTTTCGTTTCTATTCTAACTATTGGTAAAATATCCTTATTCACTCTACGTTGTTCATTTTTTAAATCACGTTTCACTTCTACCAGTAGTACAGGTTTTATAGCTGTAATGAATAGATAAAGAAATAAAATCATAGAAATATTAGTAAAATTGTTTTAGATTTTCAATAATTTAAGAATAGATTTGTTTGTAATTATTAAGAATTTTATCTCTTAAGTTGCTATTACAGTTTATTAATCAAAAAGTACAATATTTTGTTTATTTAATAATACTGATACTTTTTAACCTTAAAATATTAAAAGTTTTATGTTATATATAAACTTATTGTAGGAAAAAAGTGGTTAAATAAGAATAAAATATATTAATACATATTAATAACATATATAACAATGTTACTTTACAATTTGTAAAACAATTTAAATAAAAACTGTTTTTTTAGTAAATTAAACTCCAAAATACTGCATATTTCGATTAGAATATTGAAAAAAATATCTGTTAAACGATATAAAATATTTTTCAAGAATACAAATATTCCACATTACACATTATCCTTATTATTTTTTGAACTACTCTCGACTTTTGGTGGCTACAGATAATGAGCATCATTTTAAATTTATTTTATATAGAAAATTTATAAAAAGAGATCAATATTGTTACAACTAAGACTAAATAAACATTAAACAATAAATACCATTAAATCTATAACTAAAATTGTAGAAAAACATTTAAATATCTCAAATAAAAAAAAGGACATGTTACACAAAGTTATATTAACAAACTCACGGTATACACACATACATATATGAATGTAAAATTTTACATAAACATCTTGACGGGTTATATTACAGGAAACATTGGTTCATGGGTATGGACAGCTGAGGTTACATGTATAATATCACCATGAGAAGTTAATTTTGTTACCAATCTAGCTTTGCATTTGGCCTTATGATACATCGAACATTTCCAATCACGGCTACGAGATTCAGGTTTTAGTTTAGAATTGGGTGTATAAGTGTTGTATTTATAAAATACCAATTGTGTACCACGTCGTGAAATGATGTAACGAGCAGAAACAGGATTTACCACAGCTAGAAATAGTATTAGAAATTTTTGTTAAAAATTATTAAATAAAAGAAGTTATTATTAAAAAATTATGTTTTTTTTTTTTAAATCTAAGCATAAAATATTTTGTAAAATACATATTAAAACAATGTTTATTTATTTAATTTAAAAGCAAACTAATTAAAACTAATATAATTGACAACTAACATTTCTATTACTTATTCGACAAATATTTGTAGATTTTATGTTCGTATTGTCATTTTTCAGTTTTATAGTTGTCACGACGTTGTTGTTGTTTTTGTTGTTGCTGCTGTTGTTGAACATTATCATTTTCTTGTTTTATTAGTATAGTTTTAGCGGGTAAATGTTTGGGATGATTATGATTACCATCTCTTATTTGCATTTTCATAGAATCCTTACGTATTATAGCACGGGCACGACATGATTTACGAAAATTGGCACATTTCAAATAATAAGTATTTGCTGATTGAGAACTTATAACAAAACGATAATTGTTTATCACAGTATAATTTTTGGGACGTCTACATTTAGCAGCTGTAATAGAATTTTTAAAAAGAATTACATATTATTAAAAATAACTTAACTTTTTCTTTTGCTAGTTTATAATTTAATGTCCCTTATATATATTTTCAATTTAAAAACAATAAAGATTTTTGTTTAAAATTTTTTATATAAAAGAGATCATTATTTAATTTATATTAACTTATTTATAAAGTTTAAAATTATTTACATGTTTAATTAAATTATTTATCTTTATTAGCCCAAACTGCGGCATGATTGTGTTTTTTATGTCCAAACTTAATGGCATTTTCTCCAGCTGTTACACATCTGGCTGGACATCTTAAAGAAGTATTGCTATTTTTATTGCAAATCCAATTAATGGTGGCATTATATTTACGTTCAGCAGTATAAAGAAAACCTTCATAAATTAAATTCATACCGCCTCGTCTATTTCTAACAAAAGTGTACTTCTCATTTAGCCACACTCCAGTAAGAGGCTTGAAATCTTTATATATTTCTAAAAGAAAGTTTAAATCAAAATCAGTATATAACTAATAAAGCTTAAATTTAATTTTACGTTTTACATTAAACCTATGTATACGATGTGTGGTCCTTAGTTAAATTAAACATAATTGTACTTTATTGCATTTTAGCTTAAAAAAAAAAAATTACTTAAATTTATTTTTCTTTTAAATTTAATTGTGATTATGTTGACCTCTTAAGGAGGCTATACGATTATATTTTGTTATAACTCTGGCGGAACATTTTGTATATTTGCAACGTACTTTTACACATTCCCAATAGCAGGCATCTTTTATGCGTCGATTAAGGGTATAATTTTTACCATTTATTGTTAGTAAATTATTACCACGAACACTGCGAGTAAAACTTACATTAAGATTATCATAATTTGTTTTTTTCTGTTCCAATTTCATGGGTTGTAATAATGAATACGAAGCTATAATATAAAATAAAAGAAAAAAATGGTTGGATGTGAGCTTAACTTAAGATAAGTATTATTAATTTGTGCTATACATTTTAAACTCTAGATTTGGTTTCTTGGATGATAAAAGGAAAATTGCCACTAATTGAAAGATGTTTTTTTTTAATTATAATTTGAACGCGGTTTGCGATACTGATTTCAGAATATGCATAAAACATAAATTTTTTGTAAACTTTAGATTCAAAAGGAACAGCATTAATATAGCAATATGTGAGTGTAATGTGATCTTCAGTAATAAAGAGTTCTTAGAATTTTAAATCAAAATTCAGTTTATCACATTTCAGTTTTTCCACATTTATTGAGAAAATTGTTATAAGTACCTTGGATTACGAGTGAAAACCTAAAAGTGTCAGTTATGATAAAAATATTTTGGATCTTTAAGCTAGTTAATAATAATTATAACATAAACTGACATAAATTCATATTTATAGGTACATATTTAAATAGATAAATATAGGTATGCAATTTTCTTTTAAAATTCCAAGAAACCAAATAAAGAATTATTCAATCATAATAAATTTGCTTAAATATTATTACATATTATGTAGGTATAAAACTATTGTAAGTAAAACTCATACTAAATGTTTTTTTGGATAATTTATTTTGTTAATAAGTTACAAATTATATATGCTGTATAATTACATACTCCTTAATTAATAAAATACTTTAAAAATATTTAATATAAGTTTAATCAGCTTTAACAATTTATTTTTAATTTTTCCTAAACCAAACAAATACTTAAAAACTAGCTTACTCGTTTCCTCATGACTGCTTTCATAAATTTTTTAAACAATTCTTGCTATTTTCAACTCCTTGAGTTAGGAATCATAATTAGGCTTTTCCCACAACACAAACACTAAGGGGATTTCGTTAGCACTTTATTTTGATTTACAAAAAGTATATTATTTTCATTAAAAACACTGTTAACACTTTTATTATACAAATAAAACATAACTTTTGTAATTAATCTAAAGTATACTTTTAAATTAATATCAATTAAACAAATAACACAAAACCACTATAAAATTTCACAAAATTTATCAAGTATCAGCAAAAAACACAAACCACAAGAAGAAAATAAATTGACAGCCAACAACAAGGCGTCGAAATGTTATAAACAGTGTTGTTAAGAGAAAAAATATTTACATATAATAAACAAATTAAAGCATGCATTAGAATAAAATAAAAACATTTAATAATATTATTAAATGTTAAATTATTTCCAATTAAATTATGATTATATTATAAAAAAAATATGAAAAAAATAAATTTGTTACACTAAAATGCAACACTAGCTAAAATTGTTTGTATTAGCTGTTGTCAGTGATAATGTCAAATTATCTCTGCTGCGTCTGATTGCATGTTTTGACAATTAGGAAGACAGAAAAGAAAAAGAAGAAGAAAACACTGATAGTGATTTTTGGAAATATTTCAATAGTTTTGTGTAAAAATATTCAAGTTTTATAAAATTTTAAACTATACTCATAATTTTAGTGTTAGTTTTGTGCTTTAAGTGTTTCATATTATATTTCAAATGTTTTCTAAAGAATTTATAAATAAAAAACTAGTTAATTATTAAAAGTTTTGTTGGTGGTAGACTATCAATTCACCGATATAAACAAATATAAGAAAAAGCATTTTTTTAATAAAATAAATTATCTTTAAATCTAAGAACAAATTGCTAGTTTAATGTGTTTTATTTTATCTTAGTTATTATAAATTGTGCCTTGTGTTTATTGTTGACTTATTTTGCCAATATTTTATTGTTCCTTTTTTCCAGCTGCTCCTTTAGTCAAAAAACCACCAGCAGCTGCTCCTGCTAAAGTACCGTCTGGTAAAATTCCCTTGTGTGCTGGTAGTAGAGTTTATGTGGCTAAAAATGATTTAATGAAAATATTTATACCAAATGCATGCATTTATACTTCGCGTTTAAGTGATTTGGTATTTGGTTTGGAGAACTTGGAAAAGGTGGCCAAGTCCGGTTCAAAGGACTATTTGAAACTATTAAATGAAGATATATTAAAATCCATGATAAGTAAGTATTCTTTTGTTGGTATTTTTTGTTATGATTACTTTAAAATAATTTTTTGTTGAAGATTACAAAAGCCTAACTTACACAAGTGAAATTATTCGAATTTATAATATTTAAAATATATTTTAATGTCACTTATAATCTTAAGTTTAAACTATAGTTTGGTTTTTAGTAGAGAATACAGTCTAACACCCGTATTCATAAAGATGTTAATCGCTTATTTTAGGTTTATTACGCACATTTTCAAACAAAATTCCTACAATAAACCATTAATAACTTTATTAAGCATTTTTGATTATGGTGGTAAGACTTGTCTTGATATAGTCTAGAATATACTCTAGTCGAAACGATTTCTATCGACCCGCACTGTAGTCTAAAGAAATCTTTATAGTCCATGAAAAAACTTGTCTATTCTATCTATTTTGTTGTAAATTACATATTTTAATAAGCTAGCTTTATTTATTTTATCCTTAATTTACCTCCTTTTAAATACTAACTCATTTTTTCTTATTTGATTTATTCTTTTAGCTCATGTTGTCCAAGTATTCACTTTGCGTGGCGAAACTATTGATAGCAATATGGTAAAACGTTTTATTGAACAAAAAATTGTCAACATATCTAAATCGACAACATCTGCATAGCTGAGGTTGAAAAACATAAAACACCTTTTAAAATAATTCATTTATGTTTCTTATTTTGTTAAATTTGTTTCTAATAATTAAATCGCTATAAGTTTTATAAAGTTTGTAAAAAGAAAAACATCCAATGTCCGACATCATGTTCATATAAATATAAAAGCGCCAAAAAAAAAAAAAAAAACTAATTGAAATTGAACAAAATCTTATTTGTGTTATAATATTAATACGATTTTTTATGTATTGCTGTTAACTTTGATGATTTTACTAATTAAAATAATTATTTTTACTTACAGATATCAAATACATATTTGAGGATAAAAATGCCACCACTTATATACAATATTCCACAACACAAAGAGGACGTGTTATGTTAATCTATAACGGTTATCGTTATGTGGAAAATCGTCAGAGTCATAAGAATATATTTTGGCGTTGTTCACGTTATGTTAAGTATGGTTGTCGTGCCACTGTGGTTACCTCTAAAGTCAATGATGATGTTTCAATACGGGTAGCTGGTTCACCGCATACTCATGATCCCGAAATGAAAACCGATAATTTAATAGAAATGACACCAGATTTTAGCATAGAAGATAGTAAAATTAGTCTAATGCGTAGTATGGTGGGGCTATTGAGCGATTAGTTTTGGTTTAAATTATAGTATTAATTTATTTAACATTATGTACAAAAAAAAAAAAAGAAATAAATTTAGTTTATATATTTAAATAAAAATACACAACGAAATTACATATATTTACTATTAGTAAAAAATTTAAAAAAATAAAAAAGAATAAACTTGTTTGGTTTTTATTTTTCTCTATTTTAATATAAAATTTCCATTAATTTTAAAAATTTTACTAACACACTTTTTCTTGTATTATATTTGCAGCTTTAAAGATAAGATCGTTTACTGGCTCTGGCGCGCTTGATGATTTCCGTAAACCATTAAATCTACCCAAAATATTGGATGGTAAATTTTACAGCGACATACGTCCGCATCCTAAAACACCAGGAGGTATACAAGCCACCTGTACCACTTGTTATGGCACTATTTCTGGCACCACCAAATCAACTGGAAATTTCTTAAGTCACATCAAACGACGTCACAAAGAACTTTTGCCTTCGTGTCAATTGTATTGTTCTGCCAAAAATTTAAGTTGTTTTAATCAGTCGGATTTAAAATTTCCAGCTAATTTTCCAATGTCTTTAACTAGTTCACCAGTTCCTCTAATGCTGGCTTATACATCCGGTGGTGGTAGTGGCAAAGAGCAATCAGCATCGTGTGTGACTACGGCTACTGCCATTATGGCGGGTACAACGACTACAACAAATTCAAATGCAATGCCCTCCATACCAGCATTTTTACGCAGTGATTCTTCTTCATCGAGTACCACAAATAATATGGGAATCAATCCAGCTAATGGAGTTTTCAAACAGTCTCCTCCTCATTAAGAGGATAGAGAATATTAAGTGAATGACAATTTACAAATTATTTTTAAGATGTTTTTTTTTGTACTATGCTAAATTGGTGGACATTTGCCTCTTAGTGTAAACTAATAATTAGTTTAGATTATTCTATGAGCTTATTGTTTATGTTTAACACGTATTATCAGGAATTTATTTTGTTTTTCCAAAAAATTTTATTATAATAGAAGTTTGTCACTTATTTGTTTTATATACCCGGCCTTAAGAGAATTGGTCTAAAAAATATTCTATAATTTAAGTATATTTTGTATATGGTGTCTCATATATGTATTTTAATGTTTAAATTTTTGTATTAAAATGGTCAGTTTTAATTTTATTTTAAAAATTGTGAAGTACAAAAAGTTTTAGTACCCATTTTGTTTTGACCATTAAGCAGTAATAAATTTTAAGTAGCAATCAAAATAGTTTTTAATAAATTTAAAAAAAATATATATTTAAGCTATATATCATCAGCATAAACATCAGTTTCACCTTTTTAAAATCTTTTATTTTGTATTCATTTCTGACAAACTATTCTCTTTTTGTAACTCGTCAAATGTTTAGTATTTTTTTATTATTTTCTTGTATGTATATAAAAAGCAAATTTTAATAAAATATCATGTTTTGTATTACAACAGACAGATTTTTATGTAAAGTAAATTTCTTATAAATAATTATAACTTATAACACCATTTCTCAGAATATTGTTATGTATTACTTTATCTCATTCTTCTTTGTATTACATTTTTCTATTTGTAGGTAAATTGGAACACAAAACTTTCAACTGCCATTCACCAGATACTTTATCGGAGAATTTTCAATTGTGTGCTAATTTTGGTTTATCAAAAAAATCTCGTCCAATTTTATTAATTGAAAATTATTCATTTGTTTGTGATACAAAACCTAAAAACAAATCAGCTTATGTGTCCAGTTGGCGTTGTTCCATGTATGTTAAGTATTTGTGTAAAGCTCGGGCCTGTACAAAACAGATTGGTGGTGATATTCGTTATAGAATAACCCATCCTTTTCATACACATTAAATTAAATATATTCAAATGTTTGGGGTCAAGTAAGTATTAAACGAAAAGTAGCTGTCACAGTTAAACTCATTTTATGTTGTATTATTATTTTTTTAGTCTATTAATTAATATAATTTTAGTTTTTACTTAAATGTAAACAATTTAGAAAGCTCTTTAAGTCTCTTAGAAACAAACCAAATAATATTGATTTGTTTCAATTTACGTTTATTTTAGTTTGAATTTAAAGAAAACTGAACATTTTTAAATCACAATCAGTTACCAAAATGAAAAATTTAAACTTTTATGTTTCATGTGCGTTTTTTGTTTTGTTAAATCAAACTTTTATGTTAGTGAAGTAAATGTTTTTTTAATAAAATTTGTTTTTAATAAAAACTTGTGTTATACTCAAATTAGTTTTATTATAAAGATTTTGCAAAAATCCCTCTTTTCGAAAAAAAACAAATTTATGTTAAAACAAACTGATAAAATTGATTTTTTTCTGCAAAAGTAAATTTGTGAAATTATAAAAGTAATAAAAACTTAATGCTTTACAAAGTCCGTATATTAATTGCGATTTGAACATATCTCTTTGGTATGATATATAATTTTCATGTATATATTGAGAATTGGAATTAAGATAAATTAAGCATAATTACCCTAATAGTTAAGTAATAGTAATTGTCAATATAAATACATTTGTTATAATAAATAGATTATGATAAGAACCTCATAAGTTTAAGCCGAAAAACATTATTCGACTGCGAAAATACTCTCAGTTCTAAAGGTAAACATTTCCAAGACCTCGCCGTTCTAACTATAAATGACCAAGAAAATGTTTAACATAATCATAAATGATCAATATGATTTTTAAAAGTCAAACGTTTATCTATATAAATTCCCAAACATTTTAGCTGATCAACAAAGCTAACAAAAGAGCCGGCAATAGATATTTATCAACAATTCCAAATGCTAATCATCATCTCTATTCTGCATTTCAATTCGAATAATAATCTCCTTTTTTAAGATATACGGAATCGGAAGAAAAAGAAGAAGCAATTCCATTTCGTTTCAATGCTTTACGATTGTGTGTATTCTGCATTTCGATCTTAATTACATTTTTGTAAGTTGTTGTTTATGTGGCGGAGAGTCGAATCGAAATGCAGAATACCAGAATACCAGAAAATTTCGATTCAAATTGAAATGCAGAATATGGGCAATTAATCGGTTATGTTACAACCAGCAACTTTATTAAGTATTTATGAATATAGGAGTAAGACGCTAAGGGTTATTCATTATTCATCATTTATCAAAGGTTTATAGAACAAATGTATGAATTAAAAAAAATTGCTACAACGAGTCAAATAAATTTGAAATCAGTTGTGAAATAAATGGTTTTTATAAATTAACATATCCAAAAGCTGTAACAAAAAAATATATAAAAATATATATTAAAATTTGGAAAGAGTTTTACATCGAATTGAAATATTTCATGAAAAAAATAAACATTTCATAACAACAATATAACATTTTTTAAATTCCTATTAAATAATTTATTTTATATAAATAGCCATTAAACAGTTAATAGGTCAAGAAATAAAATCAATGCTTTTTACATGTTTACTAAAATACAAAAACTTTTCGTAAATTGTATGACTATTTACATTGATAACATTTGAATAAACATAAGAAATAATACTCATTGAAAAGGTGGTTTATTTGGTATTAAACCAATTGCACTAAACTTTTTATAGATCAACATACCCGATCTTCTGGCCAACTCAATGCGTTGACCATCACCGGAATGATTGTGTATATCTATAAAAATAAGAAAAAGTTTAAAGAATTAAAAAAATCATACAAATTAAACACCTACCATTGGTCACATACAAATCATCGCCAATAGTTTTCAAACGACTGCGACATTTTTTCGAACGATTGTGAATACATTCCCAGTAAACCTTATCACCCATGGGACCAAATCTTTTCAAATTGGATCTATAAATAAAATCATTAATGGCCAGTAATGTGCCCCCCTTGCGGCTGATGATAAACAATTGGGGGCCACAATTACGGACGTGTTGCATAACTGCAAAAGAAAATAGAAAATTAAAGAAAAAGTGAGAGAAACAATATTTTTAATTTTAGTTTTGTTGTTTTTTTCGAAATAAATAGAAGACTATTTTTTGTCATAGTGTTTGGAGGAGTAAATAGTTTTGTTTTCTTTTTATTTATTGTCATTTATTAGAATATTTAAAGAAAATATGAAAAGAATTTACTTAATTATAAGTTTAAAATAATTTTAAATTTACACCCATTTCCGCAAAGTCTTGGTAAAAGTTTTAGTAATTAACATATTTAAATATTATTACATAAATAATAATAATAATAACTATGCTTTAAGAAATTGGGACTTAACCAGAGTTTGTAGCTGATTATAATTAATCAGTTTTTTTACTAATATTGTGTAGTTTTTTTTCCAGAAGTTATAATTTTTATTAAAATTTTATGTATTTGTTTTTTATAGAAAATAAGATTTTTAAAAATTTTCCAAAAACAAAATTTATTTTTGTGAAATTCACTAAAAAAATTTCAATAATTATAAAAACCCATTGGATTTTTTTATTTAAAAAAATCTCAAAACTACAAAAAATTGTATATTGTTCAAAGTTCGGGTTCGGCCTTAATTAAAAATATATTTGTCAATCATAAAATATTGAATTTAATGCACCAAAGAAATCTTCATTAATTAGCTGTGAATCAAATACTATATTAAAATTATTCAATGAATCAGAAATACCAAAAGATACAGCGTAAATCCACTGCATGATAAAATGTTGATCAAATAAAGAAATACAATATGGTTAATTGATTTTTAACATATGTATCTAAAATTTCTCCAGGTGCCCACACAACTATTTCTTTTTTATTTCTTTTTGCCTAACAAGGCTTTTTGTAAACGTTTTTTAATTTTTTCGCGAAACTCATTGGGATCATCGGTCGGAGTAACTTCCTTTGACTTAGTAACCTCTGGTGACTTTTCACCACTTAATTCTGCATTAAATTCCAATGTTTCTTGTGAGGTTGTATTCTCCAACTTAACATTTGTTTGTATGGGTTGTGGTATTAAATCGCCAATGTTTAAAGCAACATGCTCTTGTTCAGGCTGAACAGGTGCTTCAATATGCTGCACATCTGTTATAGTAACAAATTCCGGCTCTGGTTCCTCGCCGGGTGTGAATTTTACCGATGTCACACTTTTATCAGTGGCCTGTACGAAATGTATATGCTCACCATCCAAGGGATAGACCAACTTTTGATCGGTAACTACGCGCACCATGCATTCCTCTTTGTTTTCTTTGTAGCAACACTGGAATATAGTATATTTACCCTTACGGAATGAATAGCGGAAATGATGACCATCTACCACTAATTTCATGGTACCTTTAGTGGTGGAAGCATACAAAATAGGTTGTCCTTGATGATTGTTAATGGCTTCAGTGATTTTACCTATTATTTTCATTGTGGTTCTGGGAGCAGTCCTTGGATCCTTACGTGGCCTGCCTCTTCTGGCAGGTCCACGACTGGTTGATGACTCCCGCAATAAATCATGCAAATTTGAAGCATCATCATCCAAATCTAAACAATAATATTAAACAAAATATTTAGCCAATTAAATTACAAAAAAATGAGATAAGTTATTAATTAAAATAAATAAAACAAGTAGTTGGTAAAGGTTTAAATAAATTCTTTATTAAAATAACATAGGAAAATAATAAAAAAAAGAAAATTAGCAAAGTAAATCACACGCGTCACTACTTTAATTTTTGTATTAACTATTAGTAAACACAGTTGGAAAAATACTACTAAAGTGATAAAAATACAACCAAGGCGAATAAGTACAAGATGAAGTTTAAGACAAATTCATTAATTTTTATTCATGAAATTTGACAGTTTTGATATTGAGATAATTCATGTGTAGTACATTTTATATAGAAAAAATAATAAAATAATGATAGAATTGTGTGATAGAATTGTAGAACCTACATCACTTAGTGTGTATTATACCCACCTTAAAGTCTACCAATTGGCTAAGAATAAGACTGGCCATTACATATCATGATGATAATAATCTTTAAAAATTACTTTCTTAATTTTTAACCAAAACCCTTCCATATTCAATCATTGCATCATAACATTACTAGAGGTCACAGACTGGCGGGAAGTAATTTGGGTTATTACATTTGGACATTCCACTATATGTACTGTTTGTTTAAAGGTCTAAATGTAGAACTTTTTAAAATTAATTATTTTTTGGACAAGTTTTTCTTCAATCTACAATTTCACTACTTTTGTATTTTTCTTAATCTTGCGAATTAAACGTCGCTGTAAACGTTCTTTGATTTTTTCACGGAACGCATTTGGATCATCTAGAACAGCTGGCGTATTTGCAGGAACTTCAGCGGTAAATTCCAAAGATTCATCATTTTCTTCCTTAATCTTCATTTGTAAATAATCTGGAATGGATTTCTCATCAACAACTTTAGGTGTTGGGTCTTTTGCCTCTAAAAGGTCTTTTGGACTTTTATTCTCTAGCGGTTTCTGGCAAAGAGCTACATTTTTGACTGGTTTTGCTGAGGGTTGTTGTTGCAGCAGTTTGACCGATAGTTCTTTTTCGGGTGCAACAGCTGTTGCTGTTTTCACTACCTTTGGTTTTGGTGATGTTATAGTTGATGGAACGGGTTTAACGGCTAATTTATGGGAGTGTTTGTCATTCAAGTAATAAACTTTATTTTTATACAAAACAGCTGTAGCCAAACACTCTTTTTTCTTTAATTGATTGCTACAGCGATATATGCTGAATTTACCTTTTCTGGAAACATAAAGGTAAAGTTGTCCATCTATAATTAATTTCATAGTACTTTTGCTATATTCATATTTTGGAGAAAGACCTTGCTGTCCGCCAATAGCCTCAATAATTTTATCCATTGAGGGAAATTCATTTTGTGATGATGTCTTCACATACTTACGAATTTTACGATTTCCAGCAGATTGCTCCAGTAATTGTTGAAGTTTTTCTTCGGCTACAAAAATAAATAAAATACCATTAAATACACATCAAAAAGAAGTTTTAAAGCAAAAATCAGAAATAAAACAACTTAAAATTATGTTAGGAAATTAAAATTTTTATTGAAATACTAAAAAATCGAATAAAGTTTATAAAATTTAGTAAAGTATTAGTTATTGTTATATGAGACAGGATTTGCCAACTATATTAAATTTAATAAAGTTGGCAATTACTTGTTTTTTTAACATTCCTGTCATTTAATAACTTACGCCATTTTGTGTAATCTATTACAATTTTATAATAGTTAATAAATTTCGCCGTGTTGTGTTGTGCTGTGTATGCCGTAAAAAAATCAGAAAATTATCAAAAAAATGTATTTAAAATAAATAAAAATTAATTAAAACATTAGAAATCTATAAATTAAGTGTTGTTATTAGTTATTAAATAAAATTTGTGTAGAAATTACATGTTTAAAACATCTATAATTGGTTTTAAATGTTGGACCTTAAAAAAACGATGGCCTCATTGGCCAGCCGCAAAAAAATATACAATAAGTAAATTATTTTATGGAAAATATGTGTTTAATTAAAATATATTAATTATTATAACTTGTGTTTAATATGATAATAATCTTAAATTTAACATGAAAACATTTAAAAAATTAGTAGAAATATATAAGCAATTATAGTTTTTGGTAATAAAAACAAAATCTATTTAGCAAGCCATATTAAGTGTTGTTTTTGTGAGACAAGTTTTTTTTTGTTCTTTTCAATAAAAAAAGAATGCATATTCGCTTTGATTCAATAGCACAGTTAATGATTTGTATGCCACGGCGAATTTATAAATTTTGTTTTGTTTTGCTTTTTGTAGTACAGATTCATTAAAAAATCATAACAAACTAAATTCTTTTTTAAAAATAAAACAAAAAAGTGCAAAAACGTGCTATAAATATGTATTTATGTTGTTTATTTGTGTATAACGAAGAGAATAACCCTATTAAAGAATATTAATAAAATATAAAAATATTAAAATAAAATTTTATAAATACACTAAATACTATCATTTAAAGTTTGGCGCCAAAAAAGGGGGTAAGTTATGACTTTATTTAAATTATTGCCTTAATTTGATGTTTCAAAATTATAAAAAAATGTAAACAACAATGGGCATTTGTAAAAAATCCTATTGACATCAATGTTAATAGTTAATTGATTTAATGGATTATTTAATAAGGTACGAGAGCAAAAGTAAATTTGTCATGGTTTAAGTCTGTATAAAAAGTTGTAAACAATGATCAGCTGGGCTAATGATGTCAGCATGTTATTATCATATCCTGGACAACATTATATTGGCACTGGTATTTATAAATGCTTAATAAAGTTATTGATGTTTTATTTTAGGAATTTTGTATGGGAAATGTGTTTAATAAACCAAACATATACACTTCTTATCTTTATGACTACATGTGTAAATATATAAAATAATAAATAAATAAATATCTATGTATAATTAAAATTAATCCAAAGTATGTAAAGTGTAAAGTCGGTGTGGCTGTGTTGGTCATTGTTCGTTGAACTCCGAGTCGTTCCGGTGCGAAGAACCGATTGTCGTGGGAACGCCAAGATATGTTAGGTCGAGAACATTAAGATTATTGTAAATCAACAGCAACAGCTAACTTTACCACGTACGTAAAGAGTTTTATATCCTACACTACTGTATTGAATTGTGCGTAAACTTCGGCAATTTTTAGGATAGTTTTATTAAATTTGACTGATATGCTTTTTGGTCCAAGGAAGCAATTTGTTGAATATGGTTAAAATCGGTTCCTTACTTAGAATAGTTCGGCCACGTCCGACTATATTTTCTCATTTATTTTATTTTTTAGAACTGTACACGTCTCACAACTTTATAGAGGTATTTTGTTAACCCTCCGTCATGCACATGTTCCAGTAGTCACGTAAATAGCGCATGTATCTGGCGAGATACACTATGTATTTCAGTACATTTATATGAAAAATATGCCATTTTAGTAACAATATTACGATATCTAGCAATATTTGTATAAGGTACCTGGAGACTCAAACCCCTAACCAAATTAGAAATATATTAAAATCACAGTTAAATTCGTAAAATATCTGGCCAGATACATGCGCATGACGGAGGGTTAAATAATTGTTATTTTCATAGAAATTAAAATATTTAAATGTATGAATGATTTCATTATTTATAACAATTTTTGTGTTATTCAGCAGGCTTCTACATGTTTAAAATCAAGCTGTAAAAGAGCCCTAACTAAATGATCTCAAAAGGATGTGAAATTTTAAATATAACATATAATTTATATTACAAATAAATAATTAAATAAAATTAAGTTATCATTAAGGAAAAATTACTTTATTTTAGTTTTTTACAGATTATTCATAAAGAAAACGAGCAGCTGCTAACTTTTTATGTTTAATTCCTCAGAAGGGATAGCAGTTGTTAGTTAGAAGCACTTTTTTTTATTAATAATACTGCTGCACTAGCTTTGTAGTTTTTATAATAACCTTATACAAATAATTATTTTCTTAATTACAGTTAATATTTTGGAATATATTTACACGCCACGCGGTACTCCCTTAGTCATTTTAGACAATTATCTATATCGTAATAATCGTAAAAATTATTGGCGTTGTTTTCGTTTCCTGAAATTTAGTTGTAAAGCTCGCCTGATTATAGATGCTTTTGGTTTGATAAAAACTGCTGGCATACATACTCATGAAAGGGAATATGAAAAAATTAATTGTGGCAAAAAATTACTCAAATCTTGGAGTAATAGTGCTGAAAACCTGTATAAATTACCAAATATACCAACGAAAGCTTGTAAGCAAGATGTAAGACGTAAAAAAGTTAAAAAATTGCCGCAGCATGATCAACAACAACAGCAGCAAGAGTATGCTCAACAAGAAGAATTACAAATAAAGAAAGAAGATCCTGACGATGAGTGTATAGCTCATGTAACTAAATGAATTTATAGTTAAAATTTTTTATTTATGTGATAGGTTGTTTTTTAAAAAAGCATTTACATGTTTAATTTTTATTAAAAGGGACAGCTTTTATATCTCCAAAAGCTTGAAAAACAATTTTTTAGAAAATTATTAAAATTTTTCACAAATTTTAGCAATTGTTTATGGCCTTTAAACTATTGTTAATGTTAGTGAAAATATCTTTAGTATTTTCAAAGACAGATTTGATGGAATCTTTAAATATATTTAAAAACGTTAAAACAAAAGATGTAGTGTTTAAAAATAAGTTTGAATTCACTAGATTTAGATTTAAAAGCTTTAAACTTTTTTAAAATAAATTTAAATTTTCCAACATAATACAATAGATTTGCAGTCAGTTGAATTCATGATTCACAAAAGAAAATTAATAAAAGCCCAGCTTAAAACACTAACAATTAACAATAAAATAAATGTTTTAAACAGAAATTATTAAAGTGTTTTCTTTCTAAAACTAATAACAATTAAAATAAAACTATAAGATCAATACAATTCAACTAATTCTTGAACTAAAATACTTACAGCTACTGCCACAGTGAAAACTTTACTTTCGCCAAAAGCCAATTATTTCATGTTACCTTTGCCCATTGGTGTGTGGTTGGAAAACGAAACCTATCATTATATGCGCAATCAAAAACAGGGCTTAAATCTTATATTCCGTGGTTATATGTACAAAAAAGAAGCCAGTTTTCGTTCGACCATCAATTGGATCTGTTCCAGTGGTAATGGTAAACGTGTATCGGAAAATAAATGCACTGCTAGATGTATAACAAAAGTAGAAGGCGGTTTGAAATTGGGAAAGAATCCGCACAATCATCCACCCAAATTTACCGAAGATGCACTGCCCGCTAACTTAATAAAGATAGATGGTCTTTTGCCACAACGTTTAAAATTGTTTTAGAAAAGAAAACAAAACATTGCCACTGCTATTCATAAATAATTTATATTAAATTAATGTATATAAGATTAACTACATATTAATAAAAGTAATACGTTTTTAAAAAAATCATTAGACCCATTAAATAAAGTAGCATTTAATATTTACTTAGTTGTTTACTTAAACCTTAAAAATGTGTATTATTATAATTTTTAGTTTAAGCTTTAGTTAATACCTGATTTTTTATATCTTTTTGTAAACCTTTTTAGAAATACAAATAATTAAATGTGGTAATGTGGAATATATTGATTATAATGGCAAAAGATATCAAAAAACACGTTCAACCGCCTACCGCAGTTATTGGAATTGTTTAACCCTTAATTGCCCAGCCTATTTGGTGTTGAGTGATCTCAAGGGTGGTCAGCTAATTAAATGTAAAATCCATCTTAATGAATGTTTAATAAATGATGAATATTTTTAATAAATAAACAACAAATATAAAAACATAAACTGTTATATCTAAAAAATAATGTGTTTTATTGTTAACAAAACCTTATTTTTAAATAAAGAAAATATTTTATTAATTTATTTATCTTTTCTTTTCTCTTTTCATTTGCTAAACATAATATTTAGAAAATGCTTTCTATGATCAGGTAGTTATACAAGCTCAAGTTCCAGAACTAGATGGTGTAGTAGCTGAAGATGCAGAAACGTCTGCTACGTCATGTGTCCAACGTCTCTCATCAGCCAGTTTACGCAATAGCAACAATGGTCCAGTATTTGTGGTCAGTAAATATGGCACAAAACAATTGCTGCTAAAGCAGCATACCTTTAATCGTCATGTCACCCGGGAGGATGTTACTTATTGGCGTTGCAGCCAATTTGCAGTGTTACGTTGTAGGGCTCGCATAAAAACCAAAAGCAACATTTTGACAGTATTAAACAGCGAACATAATCATGAGGTCATAACACAGGCTAGAAAATATGGTTCTCTTAAGACTCTAAAAGCCGAACAGAATGCAAAAAAAGATCCCAAAGAAAAGATGGATATTAAAGATGAAAAATAAAACAAACAGATCAATTAACGGTTTAATTAAATGTAAAACATAATTTACATAAATGAATATAATTTTAATTAACTTTAATATATAATTTAACAATTGTAAAATTAACGACATAACGATTATTAAATAATAATAATTTTAATTTAATTTAAAAATAATTAATAAATTATTTAATGGTTTAACAGTTTTTACTGGAAATTTTTTGTAATTTTTTATTTTCAAAACTAAAATAAGATCTAAACATTTATCCAAATTTATAACAATAAAAAAAATTTGATTTTAACGTTTAATAAAAACAACTAAAGAAAGAATAAGTAAGTTTTCGATTTCACGTTCCACTTATTCTTATTTTTATATATGAATATTTTATTGACATTTTTTTACACTCTAAAACTTTTATTAATCATTTTTTTATTTTCTTGTTTAATTTCTCCTTTAGTTGGCAACTTTTTCATCACCTATATAACCGGCTTTCGTGGCAGTCGTAAACTTAAGGTTGGTGACTATACATTTACGCGAAATAAAGCTTCGGGCAATAAAACCTATTGGTCTTGTGCTCGTGCAGGTATTCATAAATGCAAGGCTCGTGCTGTCACTATAGATGAAGACTTTCGTCATGATGTGGTACTTAAATGTGGCAAACACAATCATCCACCGTTTTAACGGAACTTAATGGGACCTTCTTATGCAGACAATATTTTAACGTTCGTTCTTTATTATCTAGCCAATACATATAGAAATGTAGTCGCCAAACATTATGTATGTTTAACACCAATCATCATCATCATTTTCTTTTAATTTTTGAGTTTAAGCAAATTATTAGAAAATAATTGGTGTTTAAAGTTTAAAATTTGTTTTTTTTCTCTTTTTCTCTCTCTGTGTTTTCATGGCAAAATTTCGATAATAAACTTTAAAATGTTATTAATTTATTTTTAAATTAAAAAAAAAAAACAAAACAATTCTTAATTAATTTTAATTGGGTTGGTTTGGGAATTTCTTGAAAGCTTTTCCCTTTATTTGCATTTTTTTTTCTAATATTTTTCTTTTTCTATATTGCAGGTGGCATTATTAAGGTGGAACATGGTGATTTTTCATTTATAAATGGTCAACGGGGCTGCACTCTTTTGGCCTATAAGGGTTATAATTTTGTTAAAAATCGCAAAAGTGGTGTGAAAACATACTGGATATGTGCCAAAAAGGTAAGTAGAAGTATTTGGAACTTTTTTCTTTTAAACTTTTTTCTTTAAAAACTTTTTTAAGAAACTTTTTTTCATTAAAATTTTCTGCGTGAAGGCTGTTTCTCTATTGAAAGAGTAAAAAGCTTTATCTATTCTAGCAATTTTTTTAATAGAAAGTGATTTTTCATAAAAATGTGATTTTTTTGTAGATAAAGAGCTTTTTTGTAGACAAAAAGCTTTTCCATACAAACAAAGCTTTATCATTGGAAAAATCGTTTACATAGAACAATATCCCCATTAAATATATGAAAAAGCTCAAATTTTTGAAAAGCTCTATTTATACCCTACACCATTTTAGTGGGCAGGGTATATTGGGTTTGTGCTGATGTTTGTAAATTTGGCACACACGCTTTTTTGACCCAAGGACGAAGCCTATTGAAAATGAATAAAATCGGTTCATTATTTCACCTAACTCCATACAACAGAACCCCTCAAAAAGGGCTTCGAAGCCCATAATTATGTTAAATATAACTGTATATCGATAAAAAACTAAGTTTTATACAAGCCTTGAAGATCTTGCCAAAATTCATAAGGATCGGTCCTTATTTGACCCATAGTTCCCATACAAAATCCTCTTCAGAAAATTACTTGTATGTCCAAAATTTTTCATAACTGGTGTACGGCATCATATGGTCGGTCACGCCCTTCTGTACTTTCGTACTTGTTTTAAAATAAAAAAAGTTATATTTTTAATGAAAAATTTATTTTTTATGAAAAAAGTCTTGTTAAAAATTTCTTACATAAATATAGTTTCTTCTTTTTTCTGTAGAAAAACTGTTTTTTAAGAAAAAGAACTTTTACACAAAAAACTTTTTAACTTTTTTTGAAAAAGCTCTTTCTGTGATAAGTAATTTTTCTATTAAAAAAGTACATTTTCTATAAAAAAAAAACTTCTTACATATATAGAGCTTTTTATTTTTTCCATATAAACAACTTTTTTTAAAAAGCTTTTATACAGAAAAGTTGGCTCTTTCACTTTTTTATGAAAAGCTCCTTTTTTGAAGAACTACTTTTTTACATAGAGCATAGAGAATTACTTTTTTACATAGATCATAGAGCTTTTTTCAAAGCTTTTTAAAAAGCTTTTATATAGAATGGTTAGCTTTTTCACTTTTTTTGAAAATGAAGAACTACTTATTAAGAAAAGTTTATTTTTTTATGAAAAATTACCTTTTCTAATAAAAGTCATATCCTATGAAAAGTCAATTTTTTTGAAATAAGAAGCTATTTTTGTAAAAATCCACTTTTTCTATGCAAATTTTCACAAATTAGTTAAAAGTGAGCTTTTTTTTTGAAAAAAAACTACTTGTGCAAAAGTATTTTTTGGCGAAAACATTTATTTTTAAATAAATAATGCAAAAATTTAAATAAAATGTTGGAATTATTATAAATTTATATACATATGTATATAAAATTGTCAATGAATTTATAAACATAAAGTATTAAAGTATCCAGCATATGCATGCAAAATATGAATTTGCAACATTTGTTTTTTGTATTACTATTTTTTTTTTCTATTTCAAATTACAATTTTATCTCTTTTGTTTTTGTTTGTTTTCTTTTATTTTTTTACATTCTAGGGCAGTTTAAAATGTAATGCCCGCGTTGTGACTGATGTTGTGAATGGTATTACACAGATTGTTTTGGAATCATGCCATCATAATCATTCACAGTTGGTGACACGCAAAAAACGTAAATCTACAGCAATTGCTTTAGCCGAGGCACTTTTAAATGAGAACACAAAACTAGTACAGGAAATAAGTAAAAAGATTAAACAGTCACCTTGATTCCGAAAGCAACAACAAAGCAAACTATTATTAGAGGCTTCTGTGGATGATGGATAAAGATGACAAATTAAATATAAAAAAAGAAAATGATACAAATACATGTATGGATCGTTTGAAAAATATATTAATTAGCAAAACTAATATAGTTTATAACAATAAATTAAGAAATTTAGAAATTGAAAATAATGTTTATTTTTTATTTTTTATTGTTAGCATTTGTTTTATAGTAAGCTTAACTCCTCCAGCCTTTAACTGCTTTTTATTTATAATTTTGAAATTATTTTTTAGATTATCCCAAATTTATTACCGGCCAAGGAGGTTGTCAGATTTTGATGTATAAAAATGAAAAATTTGTTAAGAATCGTAAAACAGATACTCGTACCTATTGGATTTGTTCGAAAAAGGTAAGTTTAAAACGACAAATTTCCATTAATTTTTTTTCAAAATAACTTTTATTGTTTGATATTTAAATTTCAAATCTATTCTATTAAAATAATTTCCTTTTTAATTTTAGAATGCTACTATTTGTCGTGCTCGCCTTGTTACTGGACGCGATGTATTTGGTTTGGAGCGTATATTCCAATATAACTGCAAACACAATCATACACCTAAAAATCCTTTTACTAAACTTCAAGCTGCAAGAAAGGATAGAAAAAATTTTGTAATATCAAGTGTTTCATCTTTAAATAGTGTTAATAAAAAGAAAGTTCAAAAAAAATTCTAAAAACTTAGAATTTTGTAAAAGTTAAAAGAAATATGCTAAAATATTAAAATCAAAATCTATTTCAACAAATCTTTGTAAATATATGTTAAAAAAATAGTTAAAGTTTTTTTATAAATGGTGTGGCGTAAACATACAATAAATTCAAAACAAAAGTATTAATAATTTATATAGTTTTTTTAAATCAGATTTTATTTAAAATGTAACACTTAATGTTTAACTTATTTTTAAAAAAGTTTTATTAATATGTATATTAATCTCTACAGAACTAGCAGTTTTAGCTATTGGCCAAAGAGGTTGTACGGTGTTATTTTATGGAAATGAAAAATTTGTGAAAAATCGTAAATCGAGTACGCGGACTTATTGGATTTGTTCGAAAAAGGTGAGTTTACAAATACATACATACATACATACATACATACATACATACATACATACATACATACATGATCATATAATGAAAATTCATTCCGATTGAAATTACATTTTATTTTCGGAATGAATCCAATTTCAGTTTGAGAGATTGGACTATAGATAGACTAGACTATAAACTAGACTATAGACTAGACTATAGACTAGAATATAGACTAGAATATACAATAGACTATAGACGAGACTATAGATTAGACTATAGACTAGAAAATAGACTAGACTATAGACTAGACTAGATTATAGACTAGGTTATAGACTAGACTAGATTATAGACTAGACTATAGACTAGAAAATAGACTAGAAAATAGACTAGACTATAGACTAGACTATAGACTAGACTATAGACTAGACTATAGACTAGACTATAGACTAGACTATAGACTATAGACTAGACTATAGACTATAGACTAGACTATAGACTATAGACTAGACTATAGACTATAGACTAGACTATAGACTAGACTATAGACTAGACTATAGACTAGACTATAGACTAGACTATAGACTAGACTATAGACTAGACTATAGACTAGAATATAGAATAGAATATAGACTAGACTATAGACTAGAATATAGACTAGACTATAGACTAGACTATAGAGTAGACTGTAGACTAGACTTGGCTAGACTATAGACTACACTAGGCTAGACTAGGCTAGAATAGACTACACTATAGACTAGACTATAGACTACACTATAGACTTTACATTTGTTGAAAAATATATTAAAATTTTGACTTGAGAAACGGTGTGTTCTTTATAATATAAATCCGACTTATAAATATATGACAAATATGTTTTAAAAGTTCATCTTAAATTTAAACCAAATTAAGTATTTTTCCTAATGTTTCTCTTTTTAGGATATAACTTTATGTCGAGCCCGTATCGTTACTGGTCGTGATAGCCAGGGCTTAGAACGTATAATCCAACGTACCTTTGAACACAATCATACAAGAAAATATCCTGATCGTAAAGCATATAAAGATAAAAACTTACTTATGTCCAAAGTTTTAACACTAAAAAGAAATAATGAAAATAATTTGTAAATAACTCAAATAATCCAAATTAGTTTTAAGTAATTTATATTTATTTTTTTAAAAATAAACTAAGTAATAACTATAATAATAAAAAATCGTATGGAAACGTTTAATCTAAAACTCTAAATGTGCAAAAATATTAAAAATTTTATTAATGAAATTAAAAAACTATTTCTTATATAAAAAAACGTTTCTATGTTTTTTTTTGCTTACAGACACCATACGCACCTTCCAATACAGTGTGGCTAACATCAAGTTGGAAGTTACGGAGGAAAATGAAACATTTTTACACAATTCCTATTTAAAGTGTAATAACGTGGCACTCAAACGAGGCGGTGGTGGTGCAGGTCTTATTAAGACCGGTTTATCTAAACGCAAGCCAACATTCTTAAATTCTCGTACCTTAGATGATTGGGGCAATATTAAATACACTGATACTGCTAGAGGCAATAAATTATTATATTTCGAGGGTCATCGTTTTATTAAGAATAATATTTATGGTTCAAATATCTATTGGAAATGTTCGAAATGGCATAGCAATTGTAAAGCCCGGGCCATAACCTCCTTAGAAGTACCCTCTAAATGTATTATAAAAGGCTGTCATAATCATCCTTTAACAAATGAAGACTAAATTAAGAAAAGGTCGAAAATAACCAAACACTTAAACCATTAACACACAAAGAATATACAATTTAATTTTAAATAAATAGCAATATGTAAAATGAAAACTAAATGAAAAATCTAAAACAAATGTTTAACAAATTTTATTTCTTTCTTTTTTATAAAATTTATATAAATTTTAAGTTTATGAAATTTTTTTTGTTTTAATATTTTCTTTTTCTTTTGTTTTATCTTTTTAGCTTTTCGCATAGATTTTATAGATTCCAAGAAAAATGGTGGCAAATTATTGGTTATCAATGGTTTTCGTTTCTTTCGCAATAAAAAACATGGCTCACGACAATACTGGAAATGTAGTAATTATTATAAGGAAAAATGTCCTGCCATTGCTATATACGATGAAAATACTTTAAATTTAAGATTGTGTCATCAGCATCGCCATGTATCCAGCAATGATATTGAAATTAAACCTTTTCTAGCCAAAGAACATAATATGATGGGTGAAGCTGCTTTGGCGGCTTTTAAAAATTGATAAAGAGTTTGTGTAAAAGTTAAGAAGCTAATATAAACTAAAAAGGTTTGTTTAATGCCTGCCAAAATACACTGAAAAAAAAACACATGTACAAAGTAAGAACAGTTTTTTTTACAAGTATGTATATATACTTTTAAACTAAATGAAGATATACTTTATCAAATTTCTTTTTTTTTATAAATATTTAATAGTTGTTTATGTAAATTTTATATTGTTATTTAAATTTTTAGGCTAAAAAATAGAAATGTTTTCTTATGAAAAAGGAATTAGGATTAAACATTTGTATATTTAAATGAAAAATACATATTGTATTTTAATTATAAGTTTAAGGGACCTTTTTTTTAACAATTTTAACTAAATGTTGTTTTAATAACGAATTCAGTAACAGAGGGTATTGAATTTTGGTTTCTTTGTTACATTTTAATTTCAATTTTTAATATTATAAATTATAGAACAAATTTTAAAACTTTTTCATAAAGTATTTAGTTTTCTTATTAAAATGTAAAAATGTTTAAAATTGGAAGAATTTTTTAGAACATTTAACGTTTTAGCTTGAATTGAATAAACGTTAGATTTTTTAATAAAAAACCTTTTCACGTGTATTTCTGTCGATTAGTATTTCGATTCGAAAGAGAAAGCATTCGAAACACAATGTACTTAATATACAAATTCGAAAAGTTTTTCTTTCGAATCGAGTTACAGACTAACTTCCCTGCTTTTACTAATCGACAAAAATACATTTGAAAAAGTTTTCTATTAAAAAAATCTAACGTTACAAAACTTCAAATTCTAAATTTTAAAATTCTGTATTAAATTTAACTTTAGATTCGTATTTAGCAGCTTTCTCATTACTTTCATTACATTTTTAAATGTTTCAAAAAACTAAACGTTTTCATATAATGTTATAAAATGTTTAATTATTTTAAAAATTTTGTTACTGAATACGTTTTTCATAAAGATTTCAAAAAAAACTAAAATCTGTATAATAAAATTTCAATATTTTCTTAGTTTTTATAAATACAAATTAATAATGTAAATTATCTTTGTAAATATATGCCAAATATTGTTTTTAATAACATTTTCGATAAAATTTTGTTCAAAATAAAAAGGAGAAAAAAAAAACAAATTTAATTAAAACAAAAAAACACTTAAAATAAACAAATAATAATTTAATTATAAAAAAAAACTTAAAGGAAAAAAAAGAAACAAAGAAAACAAACAAAAATTTCTTTGGAATTATTTTACATTTTTACTAACAAACACAATCATTTTTTTTTCAATTCTCTTTCTTAGAATCTTCACAACATGGACAATATAAAGGCAAACATCCTAAAATACAATTTTCCGTATCAAAACGTGGTGGCCAATTGCTGTGGTTAGATGGTTTAAAATATTTTCGTAATAATGAAAATAGAACCAATTTATTTTGGCGCTGTCATTGGTATTATAGACGTATACGTTGTCCGGTCTTGATATGTATGAATAAATTTGATATAAATGATTTTCGTCAAATACACAAACATTGTCATATAAAATCGGCCAATAAACAGACTAATAAATTAAATGCAGCCTCAAGACAAGTACAAACAAATCAAAATGATAATAATGGTGTTACTAATGAAGCAACAAATAATACTGAGGAAGTTGTTATTGTGAATGTAACCCATATGGAACTGATAGAAAACGCAGAAAGTTCTCAGCAAAAGTGATAATTTTGTAAAAATAGTTTATATTATTGTTTAGAATAAACATTAACTTTAATAAAATATAAAAAAATACAAAAAAAAGTTTGAAACTTTTAAAAGCTCTTTATTATTTGTTTAATATTTTTTCTTAAGTTTAAATTGTAAAAAAAGAAAACTAATTAAAACATTTTACTAATTATTTGTTGTTTTTTTCTTCTGCTTTTTCATTTTTTTCTTTTAGTGGTTTTGGCTAATGATGTGGTGCCTAATCCTGAAGATGTTTTAATATTTTTCACTCAATCTCTAAGAGGACGACCCGCCATTATGGCCAATGGTGTACGTTTTTTGATTATGAGTGAAAATAAAAAGAAAATCTTATGGCGTTGTTCTTCAATGGCTACCAAGAAAATTAAATGTCCTGCTCGCATAACTATGTTAAAGGAAACACCACCCAAGTTTATTATCAATAAAGCAGAACATATTCATGCTGAATTGAAACGCAACAAATATGGTGCTACTAAAAATCAAGTTTATAATTTGGCTAAAATTAAAGCTGAAACTGTGGAATATGATAATACAATCGGTTATCAGGTGGTCAATACAACAGCGGATCATAACTAAAGAAGAGGTGAACAATTTGCAGTAAGATTAAAAATTAACGATTTCTAAAAATCTTTTTTGTAATAATTTTTTTTTGAAACCATTTAATTTAGTTTTATTTTATAATTATGATTTAATTTGTGAATACAATTATATGAATTCAAAACCCATAGCTGGGTTACTACTAAGCAAATTCTCTATGAAAGTGTTTATTTTGATTTCCCTGGCAATAATTTGAATAGAAAAATGAATTTTTGTTTTGCTGCGACAAAATTTTGAAATTTAAAAAAATTGATTTTTATTATTTCTGTATCATTAGATTATGAATAAAAATAAATTAATTATAGGAATTTTTTTGAATACAGAAACATTTATTTAAAAATCTGATATTTTTCTACAAAAAACAAAGGAATTTTTAAAATAATATAAAATTATATAACAAAGGAAATAGTAAATAAATGTTGAAGAAAACAATTGTAATCTACAGATTATTTTGAACTGTTTTTATGTTTTTTTTTTGAAACTGGTTTTGAATTCGAATTTTCGAAATAGTTTTTAAGAAATTAATAGCTTTTCGAAATAAATTTATAAATTATTTTGAGTAGCTGAAAATATTTTTCGAATATAACTTCGATTTTTCGAAATTAATATTTTTAAAAAAAATTTTTCAAAAACATATGTGAATACGAACATAACATTGTAATCTACAGATTATTTTGAACTGTTTTTAAGTTTTTTTCGAAACTGGTTTTGAATTCGAATTTTCAAAATTGTTTTTAAGAAATTTATAGCTTTTCGAAATAAATTTATAGATTATTTTGAGTGGCTTTCAATATTTTTCGAATATAACTTCGATTTTTCAAAATTAAAATTTTTTAAAAATATGTGTTCGAAACATATTTGAATACGAACATAACTCTGAAAATTATTATTGAAATCACAAAATCCGTTCTGATATTTAGTGAACGTTAACTACTTACCTACCGGAAACAAGCTGATTGATCGATAAATTAAAAACTTTATATTTTTAGAACAAAACTTTTCAAAATTTTAATTTCGAATTTGAATATTTAAATTAGCGTTGGATTTTCAAAATTTCCTGTTTTTTTATATTTTTTAATAGTTTTACTTTTTTCCAATGATTTGTAGATTATTTGGTCAAAATTAAAAAAACGAGTATAATTTCGAATTTGGGAACTAACAGGGCTTCGGGAATCATTTACAAAGTTTTCACACTTTCTTACAAACTAATATGACAAATTAACGAAAAGACATTAAAAAATATTCAACCAAATTTACCTTTGTAGAAAAGACACTTTTAAAGTACTGCCGCTGCGTACTTTCTCACCAGGTACATTTGTTTTATTAATTACTAAAAAATAAAAAAATATATATAAGTTTAAATAAAATATTAAGAAAACTCAATTCAATAAAATTGAGCAATATAAATTAATTACAACAAAAGCTTATAAATTAATTTTTTGAAAAATGTTAAAAAAATCAAAAAAAAAAAAAAAAATACAAATTGAAAACAGGTTGGTATAAAGAAAATAAAAATGTTTAATATAAAATTTCTTTAGTTTTATTAAATTTAAAATTAAAATAAAATTAACAAACTATTAAACAATGTTATTATAAATTTAAATATATTTTTATTTGTATAATAATTATATTAATAAAAAAGAAATGTTTAAATAAATGTAAAGAATACAACAAAAAGGTTTTTTGTAAATAACCAAAAAAAGTATTTAAATTATAAAAAAACAATTAAACTAATACAACTATGTATAAATAATTAAAATTACAAAAAAAACTGTTAATATTTTTGTTTATTTTCGATTAGAAATATTAATTCTTTATCACTTTATATTTTAGGTCTTAATATCAGCACAACTCTAAACACTCTCGATGATATTCATTATGTTACCTCACAAAAAGGACGTACACAATTAGTGCATAAAGGTTACTATTATGTGCGTGAAAAGAAAGTACGCAACAAGGTGTATTGGCGTTGCACCCAATACACCACTTGGTTTCATTGTCACGGACGTTTACACACCGACGAGGGACGCATCGTGCACAGTAGTTCACATAATCATGGGCGTGTGGAAACGGGCGAAAAACCAAATATGAGAAAATTGAAAAAAATTAAAATTTTTAATCAACACACACAGCCAGTAGTTACTGCAACAATATTACCACCCTTAACTCTTACAGTGGAACAGTAAACTATCTTTTATATTCTATAAATACAAAAGATTTAAGAAATCTTTAATTTTTATTTCATAGAAAATAATAACAAATAAAATATTTTTATTATAAAATTCTTTTATATGATAAAAAATTGATTTTTAGTTTCTTTTCCTTTTCACTACAATGACATTAAACATTTCCTAATATTTACTTACTTGTGGTTGTTTTTCATTTCTTCCCAACAGATAAAAAATCCAATATAGCCGTTTTCAGCAATACCAAAAAGAAAAATCGTAAATTAATAATACGCGGTTTTGAGTTTGTGGTGGATCGTCAATTGAAACAAAGCACTAATTGGCGTTGCTCGCGTTATAAAAGCGCCCATTGTAAGGCACGTGCCACGACCCGCATTAATACCCACGGTATAGAGCATTTCATTTTACGTAATCCTCAGCATACGCACGGTGTTGGCGAAATAAAAAAGGAACAAGGCGATGTAAAAAATGAACAATCATTTTTTTAAATTGTGTTAAGTAGAGAGACGCTTAATATTTATTCTTCCTTTTTTCTAATTTCTTTAAAAGATTTCTTTGTTTGTGTTATTGTATTAGAATTAGAATTGAAAATATCAAGTGGTAAGAAGTAAAGGGGTTGTTCTTTTTTTGTTTAGTTTCTATTATAATTTGAGGAATTGTTATGGTAATATTAAACGCTTATTTTTAAATAGCAATAATATACTTAAGGAGTTATTTTAATTTTGTTTTATAGAGAGTTTTGTGTAATCCTTTTTTTTGTTAATATAATTCAATTTGCAGATCAAAAAAAAATTTTTTTGGCATATTTCTATTCTAGTTAGTTCTAGATCAGTTCTAGTTCAGTTATAGTTCAGTTCTAGTTCCGTTCTAGTTCAGTTCAGGTTCAGTTCTAGTTCAGTTCTAGCTCAGTCCTAGTTCAGTTCTAGTTCAGTTCTAGTTCAGTTCTAGTTCAGTTCTAGTTCAGTTCTAGTTCAGTTCTAGTTCAGTTC
>NC_060952.1:4607479-4610447 GCF_022045245.1 Lucilia cuprina
ACTGAACTAGAACTAGAACTGAACTAGAACTGAACTAGAACTGAACTAGAACTGAACTAGAACTGAACTAGAACTGAACTAGAACTGAACTAGAACTGAACTGAACTATAACAAAACTAGAACTAGAACAGAACTAGAACTGAACTAGAATTGAACTAGAACTGAACTAGAACTGAACTAGAACTGAACTAGAATATAGAAATACTGTACAATATTCTGTCTATAATTTTCATTTATTCAAACTCAATTGTATTTGTTAATTTTCGTTTAATTAATTTATTTAATTAAAGCATTTAGAAACAATTAAATAATTTATTAACTAATAAACTAACTAATTATAGTTAGTTTATTAGTTACCTTAGTTTTAAAACAGCATTTTTTCCTAAATTATTTCAATATTTATTTTTAATACTCCACAATTTCATTACTGAAAATCTTTAAGCAATGTAATACGATTGACGTCCGTTACATGATTATGTGTAATGTTGCGTGTATAAAATTCTACTTCCTCTAAATCGGTTATAAGACGGGCCTTACAATTACGACTACGCTGTTTGGCACACACCCAATATTTGCGGCCCTTTTTGATTTTAGCACAAATATAAGAATAACCACCACAAACCATTTTACGAGAACCACGCTGACCCTTGACATACTGTATAGAATTGATAATATTTTGCTCCAAAGGATAATTAAGTACAAAATAATCTGCAAAGAGTTTAAAGGTAAAAATATTATTAAAAAATTTATGAATAAAATATGTATGTAAAAGTGTTTGTTATATTTAGAAAAATATCAAAACTCAAAATATTAAAATAGTTATTGTTTATTTATTTATAAATTAGTATAATAGATTACTTTAGCAGATAATTTTTTAAAATTAAGTACATAATTTATAGTCATATTTATAACTAATTTATCTTTTTAGTTAAAATTATCTGTAGTTAAAATTTTGATCTTTGTTATTTTAGAGATTATATTGAAAATTTCAATATTTATTTCAATTTGAAATAAATATTTTTACATTTTGTATACTATTAAAATTAATGATTATTTGTTAAAATATTTATTTTGTAAAATTATTTAAATGTTCTACAAAACTGGAACAAAACCGAAATTAAACTAGAACTGAACTAGAACTGAACTAGAACTGAACTAGAACTGAACTAGAACTGAACTAGAACTGAACTAGAACTGAACTAGAACTGAACTAGAACTAAACTAAAACTGATCTTGAAAAAATTTGATTACTACTACTATTTATGTCATTATGTACCCTAAGAGTATTTAATTAGAGATTGAAAAGTTTAGAAACTTTTTTAATCATCTGTCTTTTTGAAAATGAAATAATATTTTTAAAATATCCCGTTTTCATTAATATTCGAATAATGGTTTAAATACATTTGTCCACTAAAACTAACATTATATTATTACTTACAAATAAACAAATAACATTAATTGTTTATCTACATTAACTATACATAATTACTAAACTAAACATTTTTAAATAAATAGCTAAAGACAAACACATTTATTTTTAAAAATTAAATATACTGATGCACTTTTTTCCATTATATATTCTTAATCTATTTCATATTCCAATTCTTGTTTCAAACTTGGCATGTGATTGTGTTCTTGATTTTTAATCACTAATTCACCGCTTACTGAACAAGTGATTATTCTAGCCTTACAACGATTACAGCGATTTTTGGCACACAGCCAATAGGTCTTTGAACCTTTGACATTATTGCGAAAATAGGCATAGCCAGCCAGCACTAATTTCGGTTTACCCTTGCTTCCTCTGGTAATTGTAATGCCAGATTTACGAGCCAATTGTTCTAAATCTAGAAAATAATAAGAAAATTAAAAAAATATTAGTAAAATATTTTAAATAATAATAATGTCATATTAAAGTATTTAACCAATATTGTTTTCTTAATATATAAACATAAATTATATGAATTTCGATAAAAATGTTTTAGACAAATTCTTAAGCAACAATGAAATTTTTTCAGTTTTATTTGTTTTTAGTAAATTATTAAAAGAATTGGAATTATCAAGTCTTCTCAACAATTAATTAGTTTTAGTTTTAACTAATAAATATCCGGTTTATGATTATGAACAATGTGTTTTAATTTTAACTTTTGTACATTTTCATCTCTAGGCGTTACAATACGCGCCCGACATTTATTCGATTTGGTGTGAGCACAATTCCAATATAAACGTTCGGCTGTTGTTTTATTTCTAATGAAAGCATAACCTTTAACCACTAATTTCGGTTTACCACGTTGACCCATAACAAAATAAATGGAATCTGTAAATTGTAGAAGAATATATATTAATACAAATTAGACAAACATTTTAAAAATATTTTGGTTTCTGAGAAATCGTAATAAAATATCTCATAAATGTGTATTTTTTGTAATATTTATATATTTATTGAAAAATATTTTTTAAGAAATTTTTTTATAATTTTAGTTGCGAATACTTATTATTAATTAAAGTAACATTTAGGTATCTTTACAGTTTTAAAGTAGTTTTTAATTTATCAAAGATATATAATACTAATGTTGTACGAATATTAACTTCAATAAATATTCGATTTTATTTAAAATTAATTACATATAAGCATTCTAGCCTATTAATTCATATGTAACATTATATTAGTTAATTGGAGATTTATTTGTACAAAACAATTTAAAAACTATTTTTTATTAAGATTTATAAAAAATTTGTAATTTATATGTATATCAGCCTTTTAAAAATGTTTTATATTTATAAATTCTTTAATATATTAAAATTTAGTCTGCATTTTAAGATAAATTAAAATTATAAATTTTAAAGATTATTATATAGTAATCTAGAACTGAACTAGAACTGAACTAGAACTGAACTAAAACTGAACTAGAACTGAACTAGAACTAAACTAGAACTGAACTAGAACTGAACTAGAACTGAACTAGAACTG
>NC_060952.1:4610547-4624482 GCF_022045245.1 Lucilia cuprina
TCTAGTTCAGTTCTAGTTCAGTTCTAGTTCAGTTCTAGTTCAGTTCTAGTTCAGTTCTAGTTCAGTTCTGGTTCAGTTCTAGTTCAGTTCTAGTTAAGTTCTAGTTCAATTCTAGTTCAGTTCTAGTTAAGTTCTAGTTCAATTCTAGTTGATTTCTAGTTCATTTCTAGTTTAGTTTTATTTCAGTTCAATTCTAGTTATATTCTAGTACTTAATTCTATTCTTGTTTACAGTTAAAACATAAAATTGTACACATGATGATGTCAGTTTTGACATGTTAACAAGTTAGTTAACTGATATTTTTTTGTATATATTCCTTCAATGGCTGAGTAAATAAAACTTTTTTTAAATTACACGATACGTGACTATTGCATACTTTCAATCTTAGCCAGCTGTATAGTTTAACTTAATATTCTTGATAATTAAAAGTGTTGAGTTTCCGTTTTCAAAATGCAATAGCTCATTTTCCAATGGTAATGATTAATTTTGAAATCTCTTAAAATTTTATTAAGTATTTAAAACTAAAATTAAATTGAATTTCTGTTTAACAAAATATGTTTTAATTTTGAAATTGACTTGTATATGTAGTTAGTTACTTGTTTACGATTTTTAAAGGTCATAGAACTAAAACAAAAATTTGTAAATTTTGTTCTCAATTCGTCTTTATTGTTATTACTTTTCTTGTTATTGTTATATGTACATTGTTTGTTGTATTACAGTTTTCTCATTAAAGTAAATATAAAACAAAATAAAGTGCAAATATTACTAAATAACCCCAATACGTTAATGATGGTTCCCACCCATTATTACTACAATGCATTTGTATTTTTCACAATATAAGCAATGCCAATTCTTTGAACTTTAAGTTACTAATAGACAGACAGTCAGACAAAAGTGACTGACTGCCTAAGAAGTCGACTCACAGTTATGGAACCTAAAATAAAACCAAAACAGTTACACCAATGATTAGTTTCACTAAATAAACAGTAATAAAAATTCAATGTTCATGACGGACGGATGGTTAGTTAAATCTTATGAGAATTGAATGAATACATGCAGTGTGTGAGAGAGGAAGGGAGTCGGATAATGTTAATTTTTCTCAAAAACGATGACATATTTTGTACGAAAAATAATACTAATAAACAAAAACCTGAGTCAGTGTAGAATAAATACAAATAAATAATAAAACAGTATGAATAAATATGTACATTCAGGCAGTCATTATATCTTATGGATTTTAAGAAATTAGCCAACAACTTATATACAAAAACAATGCAAAAGAAAAAAATCATGAGTAAGCATTGATAAAACAAACTATAACTGCGACAGTGACATTCATATGTGAATTGCAGTGTGGCAAAGAATAATAGCACAACAATTTCTCCAGAAGATATTATTAAGATAGTACAAGTACAATATTTTTGGGATGACAAAACAAATTACAAAGAGGTTCTGTTTTTATACCCTACACCACTATAATGGGGAGGGTATTATGCGTTTGTGCTGAAGTTTGTAACACCCAAAAATATTGGTACTAGACCCACCTTAAAGTATACTAATCGCCTTGGAATCACTTTCTGAGTCGATTTAACTATGTCCGTCTGTCCGTCCGTCTGTGTGTCCATGTAAATCTTGTGCGTACGCTACAGGTCGCAATTTTCAAGATAATTTGATGAAATTTGGCACATACTCTTTTTTTGGTTAAAAGACGAACGCTTTTGAAAATGATAGATTATTTCTCCTAACCCCCATACAACCGTACCCCCCGAATCGGGCCTTTAGGCTCATAATTACGTTAAATGTATTAAAATGTCAACAAAAATTAGTTTTATAGAACAATAAATGACAATACTAATTTTTATAGGGATCGGGCCTCATTTGACCCTGGACTTGTAGGTCAAAATTAACTTATTATTACTAAAGAAACGATTAAAATCTACATAAATGACTTTAATGTAGACGTTAATTCATCTACCAAAATTTATAAGAATAGGCCCATATTTACCCCTTCTCCCCTATGAGCCCTCTTGCAGAAAATCTCTTTTTTTGTCAACAATAAGTAAAAATATTCCACAATAAAACAAATTAAATTCTTTATTAAAAAAAATCCACAATTTTAACATACGGACTGGTGTAGGGTATTATATGGTCGGCAATGTCCGACTATAAATTCATACTTGATCAGTTTTATATTAGTTTTAATTCTGTTATGGTATAGTTAATTCCTTACTGGCACAAATTTTTGAGCTATTTTTCTGTACTTAACTGTCGTATAAATGCATTTCAACAATACACTTGCCAAAATCCGAATGCAAACATTTGTTTCATTACTTTTACTGTCGTAGCTGTTACTATTGTCATACTTGTCTTGCATATAGTATATATAGTTGTTTTTATTTTTGTTCTCGTTACTTTTTTTCGAATGATGTCAACCAAACAACAAATCAATAAACAATAATTGCTGTTGTTGCAGCCTAGAATCAGAGATGCTGGTTCTGGATTATTGTTGTCATCGTGTTTTTCAAAAGAAGAGTAGTATATGTAAATGTTGTATGTTAGTCAGTGTGTGTTAGTTGAGATGCTGTGTCTGATGTGAACAGGGGAGATAGATCTTTTGACTTTAAGACCTGTTAAAGCAACATTAAACAAAAAATTAAATAAACAGCAAAAAAAAACTGGAATTGACAAAAATAAAGTTGAGAAAAAAATATAATAAAATCAAAAGAAACGAAATAAAAATGTAAGAAATTAAAAGTTAATAAGGGGCAGCCAAATGCCACAGACTAAGTATTTATTTATGTTGTTTGTTTGTATGTTACTGTTGGTTGGTTGTTCGGTCGGTAGGTTTCTGGTCTTTTATTTTGGTTGTTGTTGTTTGGATGGTATGTGTCTGTAAACATTTACTTTTTCGTACTACTACTTGATGCTACTACTACGAGGTAGGGAGGTAAATTAACTTTTTAAGAAGAAACTTCGTTAAAAATTATAAAATTTCCCAGCATTATCGATACAAGTTCTTTGAAAACACAGTTAAATCTGTTCTAGTTCCAGTTCAGTTCGAGTTCAGTTCTAGTTGAGTTCTAGTTCAGTTCTAGTTCAGTTCTAGTTCAGTTCTAGTTAAGTTCTAGTTCAGTTCTAGTTCAGTTCTAGTTCAGTTCTAGTTCAGTTCTAGTTCAGTTCTAGTTCAGTTCTAGTTCAGTTCTAGTTCAGTTCTAGTTCAGTTCTAGTTCAGTTCTAGTTCAGTTCTAGTTCAGTTCTAGTTCAGTTCTAGTTCAGTTCTAGTTCAGTTCTAGTTCAGTTCTAGTTCAGTTCTAGTTCAGTTCTATTTATAGAAATTTTATTAAAATATAAAATTATACATTGCAAGGACTTTTGACAATTGCCATCGCAATGCTTTATTTGCTCCATTCTTACATAGTATGTGTTTAAATGATGCACACAGTGTAAATTTAAGGCCTTGTGTCAAATTGTCTGAATTGAAATGAATAAAATATTTAACAGAACAACAACAACAAAAAAGAGATCAACATAAACAAAAAAAAAACGAATTACAAAATGAACAAAAAAGGCAACCAGAAGTCAGACAAAAGGGCGTAAAGCTTTGTGGTTTTTGTTTTTGCATGGTGTATGATGTTAAATAAACAAAACATACATTTGACAAACACACACAGATACACACACTTACATGTACATACTTTCAAATAAACGACATGCGACATGATTGTTTATGAGAAGGATGATGGGATGGATGTCGTTGTTTGCAACGTTGACTTCGTCCTCGTTGTTAACGTTGTTGTATGTACAAGTTCTCTTAGTCGTCAACGTTCATTATTCAGTTCACTTCAATTCCTTGTAATAGAGTAAGAAAGAATTTCTTGTTTTTTTTTGCTGCAATTTTTTCTGTGGCAATAGTTGTAGTCTTCTGAGAAATCAAAACAACAGCAACATTATTAACACAAAAAAAAAAAAACAACAGCAACAACTTAAACAACCACAAGGAAATTGTGTGAATTAAAACGAATAAAAAACAACATATCTTTAAAATTGTTTTTATTTTTATTTCTTTAGTTTATTTTTAATGATTCTGATGAATGTTGATCATCAGCATTTTTTCTCTTGTTGCTGCTACCGCCACTGCTAATGTTGTTGCTGTGGTTTGTGATATTCACTGACCACCACTCTTCGAACAAAATAGTTTTCTTGTTTTCTATACTAAATATTTTATTAAACACATTAAAAACAAACTTCAGTTTAGATATTACAGTTTTTATTTACTTGTTTCTAGAAATTAAAACAAAAAATCAGATTCTTCTACAACTTCCACTAAACAGTTGGGCGTTCGTTGGGTCGTTTGGTCGGTGTTTTAGTCATAAATGCGTTTTTGTATTTGTGATTGTTTATTTGTTTGTTGTTGCGTCCGTCCGTTCATCCAACCATCAATCCGTCCGTCCATTCATTTCATTTAATTTAATACTCTCTTCTTGTATACGTTTGCTTTCGTTTTGTCGTTTCTTTGCCGCTTCTTTGTGTATTTTTAAGACGACCATCAACTTGCCTAAAGGCCGACTGTGTTGGGTCGTTTTTTTATGTTGTTGTAGAGTGTTTAGTCTCTTCCCCCCTATCCTCTTGGGTAGTAGAGTCAGTGTTAAAATCTTTGTGTTTTTAAGTTGACCAAAAAACTGTAGTCAAATCCAAGACTTACACTGTTGGTCAAAATTATTGTAGAGCTTTTCGAATAAGTATTGGATTTTGATTGAATTTGGAATTGATAATTTAAAATAAACCAGACCTAATCAATCAACCACAATTTTCGATCGGGTCAGTATTTATTCCATATGAAGGCTATAGGTAACATCTTCAGTTTTAGTTCAATTCTATTTATGAATTTACTTAGTTCTAGTTAAGTCCTTGTTCAGTTCTGGTTCAATTCTATTTAAGTCCAATTTGGTTTTAGTTTAGTTTTGTTCAGTTCTAGTTCAGTTCTAGTTTAGTTCTAGTTCAGTTCTAGTTCAGTTCTAGTTCAGTTCTAGTTCTGTTCTAGTTCAGTTCTAGTTCAGTTCTAGTTCAGTTCTAGTTCAGTTCTAGTTCAGTTCTAGTTCAGTTCTAGTTCAGTTCTAGTTCAGTTCTAGTTCAGTTCTAGTTCAGTTCTAGTTCAGTTCTAGTTCAGTTCTAGTTCAGTTCTAGTTCAGTTCTAGTTCAGTTCTAGTTCAGTTCTAGTTCAGTTCTAGTTCAGTTCTAGTTCAGTTCTAGTTCAGTTCTAGTTCAGAACTAGTTCAGTTCCAGTTCAATCCTGGTTTATAACTATAAATTATATAAAAGACACAGAATTCCCTTAGGGAATTTTTTTTATTTCCACTGCTATAATTTTGATCTCCACAGTAGCACACTGTTGTTGGGAAAAATCAATATTGGAATTGACAAAGTTCATAAGACAACAACAGCGATGATGAAAACAAGAGCATAAAAACTAAAGAGTCTACTGCTAACTCTCTGTCATAAATGGGAACCGTTCTCAAAGAGAGCCAAAATACTGGAAGTAAAACAATCCATTAGATACAGTTGTCTCTATCACCCTCAAATGTGAATCTATAAGATACAAAAACAAACGTGGTTGAATGGAAAAGATTGCAATACAATAATAATGCTCTCACAGAAAAAGGGAGAGCGAAAGAGCGGGAGAAAAGAATCTGACAGACTGGATGTTTCGATGAATAGCTCTGGCTGGCTGGCGAACAAGTAAGTAAATTGTAATTTCTTGCAGTCGTCAGATAGGTAGTAGACATTGAACTTAGGCAGCCGTAACAACACATCACTGAAAATAATTTTTATTAATAATAAATACTCTACTAAACCAAGAACCTGAAACACTACCTACATATTAAGAAAAAAAAGAAAGAAACTAAAATTTTATATGTAAAAGAAAATCTTCAACAAACTCTAGTTTTCTTTTAAAATAAAGTGCAGGCAAATTGTTAATAATTAAAAGAATTATTAAATAAATGTGTATTAAACAAACTTGGCTGAACCTAAGAGATAACAATTAAATTAATTAAAAATTTAAATGAAAAATGTATTATTAATAAATCTAAAGTGTTTATAAAAAAGTTGTGAAAATATATGTTAAACTAGAAAATATTAACAGAAAATCGAAAATTATTTAAACATGTAAAAATTCTATTTGTATTTGGTTAAAAATTTTAAATTACAAAATTTTCCTTTTTCGTGAGAAGTGAATGAAAAAAAAACACACAAATGCAAAATTTTGTGTACCCTTAAAAAACCCCTGGTGCGCGCTGCCCTCCCTATACTCTAAATTTATACAACAACAGCACATACAATATAACATTACAACAAAAATAACAACAACAATATCCAGAAAAACGGAATTAAAATTTTTGAAAGAAACGGTTATTATTTAAAAAACAAAATTGAAATTAAAAATTTATTTTAGTTTTCGATAAAAGAAATTGATTAAAATTTTGCAAAATAAGCAAAAAATGCTTTAAAGTGAATGGTATGAAAGAAAAGTAAAATAAGAAAAAAAGCAAAAAGTGTAGCAAAAAAAAAAGAAAATGTTTCGATATCTTTGAATTGTATCTAAACCCATTTTACTACTCATACAAATGAAACAATTCTCATGTCACGGTTTAATTGGATTCAAGTTGAATTGAGAGCAGCAACACAACAAACGCGCGGCGTTTCAAGTATTCCTGTGGTTTTCATACCCACAACAACAGAAACAGCAACAACAACTACTCATACAAATCAAACAAATTCAGATATTGTCGAAACTCTCCTTTTCGGTAAAAGAGAGCACAACAACTTTCCCATAGTGCTCTAAATAGGAGAGCATTTAAAAAAAGCATATAAGAGCATATTTTCAAAAACTAGTGGAAATTGTGTACGAAAACAAAAACAACAAGAAGTTCAGAAAAGAGTCGCGTGCGTATTTTCATCAACAACATCATCGTTAAACATTTCGAATAGAAAACCAAAAAAAAAGTAGCAGTAGCAGCAGCAGCAGCTTTATAACTACACCGCGTTAAGGAAACACCTTGCTTTTTTGGAAACCAATACTAAAACCTACACTTGCTACAAACACATACAAAACAAAAAATCCAAAAAATTAAAAAAAAAAACGAACCGAGTTTCCTTTTTTCAGACACTCCGACTTGTAACTTGTAAATTTTTGGATCTATTTTGTTTTAAACGGATTAATAACTTATTTCCATGTTTAAACATTTGGCCGCATTGATTTTTGTGTTTTTAAAATTTAACGTCTTTTTTTAACAACTTACTATACAAAAAAAAAAAAAATGGAGCATCCTTTAAAGGTAAGTCTGTTTAATATTTTGAAAACATATTTTTTATTATAAAAACAGGAAAATATATCTAAAAAGCTTATTGATTAACCAACCTGCTTGCTGCTCTAGAAGAGCATAAAATAAAATTTCAATTGTTTCTTTTTTTACAAATTTACTGTTGCCGAAAATTTGTTGGTTGCAAAATATGTTTTTTGTTGCTTAAAACACAGCCAGCCACCTTCGTCTTTTTCCAATTTCAACTTACACTGGAAAGTTAAAAATTGAGGAAAAATATTTGTTATTTTTTTCAATCTATATTTTTTTGTAGACAATAAACTAAATAAGCTGCTAATGAAAAATGTTATTAACAAATTGTTTAATAATCTTTAAAATATCTTTAAAGTCCTTGTAAAATATAAAATTTATGACAACAATTTAAGAATTTGTTGATATTTTCTTCTACCCTGACCCCGACCTTAGTGAATTTGAGAAAAATCTACATCTACAACAATTTTAAACAAAAGTCCTTGTATATATGTATGTATAAGCATGAAAAGTTTTTTGATATCTTTCCTCGTTTAGATTTTAAGACAATAATTTTAAATAATAGTCCTTGAGGTTTTTTTTAACTTTTATTTAAATCCTTTATTTCGAAAATTTGTTTAAGTTTATATCGTTTTCACACTAACTTAATTTCAAAATATCATTGAAATAGAATTTAATGTGCTATTATATATCTGATAAAGAAGTTTTCAATTTCTTCAAATTCAAAGTTCAATTCTTAGAAAAACGGCAAAAGATTTTTAATACAAAATACATTCTTACTTATTAACAATGAAGAGTAAATCTAGTTATAGCAGACAGCAAACTTAATATACTTACTAGTCAGTAAAACTAGGCTTAACTTGCTGTTAGATTAAACTCGAAACTAATTTGAATGGACTTCAACTGTTTTTCAGTTATGGATTTAAGATTGATTGACTCTTTAAGCATTGCCAACTTTTCACACAAAATCATAAACAATGAACAGCTGTTTTTTGCAAAAATTTCTTTTGTAAAATAAAAATTGTAGGAAAAAATTAAAATAAACATTTAAAACAATAATAATATTAACAAAACAAATCAGAAAATTACATTTTACATAAAATATTAAGTTTTTCTTCTTAAGCATTCAATTGGCCAATAACACTTGGTTAAACTAAGGGCGGGTTTCTAAGTACTCAGTTAAACTAGGCTTAACTTGTTGTTAGACTAAACTCGGAATAAATTTAGGCAGACTTTAACCGATGATTGTATTTTTCAGTAATGGATCTGAAATCAGTAATCTTTGTTAGTATTGCCAACTTTTCATTCAAAAATATAAACAATGAACAGCTGTTTTTTTGCAAAAAATACTTTTGTAAAATGACAAATTTTGGGAAAATTAAAAAAAAAACATTTAAAACAATAACAAATAAAACAAAACAAATTAGAAAATTGTAATTGATTTAAAATATTAACCCCTTTATTCATAAATAGCACTATTTTATAAAAGGTTTATAAAACAAAATTTCCATACGAAATTCGTTTTTAAATCGTTTATAAAATAAAAATTTGTTTGTGAATATGGGTAAGTTTTTGTTTTGCCGAAATCATTGTTTTTGTTAATTGTGTTTTCTCACTTAAGTTTAATTGGCAAAGAACACTCAGTTAAACTATGTTAAAAGGAACGTTACTGTTTACTGAAAAACGCAAAACATATATTAAACTAGGTTTAAACAAAGAATGTAGATTATCTTTATCTCAAAAACCCGGCCAAAAGTTAAGAACCACATATAAAATAGATCTAAAAGCTTATGAATCTAAGAGCTTAAAAAGGAAACATCAGGAAACTTAAATATATTTGAACACTTTTTAATATTGAATGCCATCATCACAAAAAGATAATTATGATCAATCTTATTTGATCATGAATGATAATTTGTTACCATAATCTTCTTAGCTAAGCTCAATACTCATAATCCTTATGTTTCCTTATCACTTAAAACTATTCCAATAGATTTATTTCAGGATCTGCTTAAATCGACACTTCAAAGGTGCCACCAAATGTTAACACATTTATAATTTGTATCGCACATGACTCAGCAAAAATAATAATTATCATTTCGTTTAGCATGAGAATGACTTTTGTGCATGATTTGCACTTCTTAATTCCTAAACTACCTGCTAATGCCATGACTTGTAAAAAATAGGATATATCACTTAAATGATCAGTGTTAAATGTGTTAAAATTTTCACTATTCTGTTTAACTAATGAGACACAAAAAATATCGTTAAAATTTGATCTAAATAGAAAAAAGTTTCATCAAAGTGTGTTCACACATACATACGTAAATATCAAAATTAAATTAATAGTTATTGGGAAGGTCTTTTTAGACTAGGTAGTATAGTCTAAAAATTTTATAATTCCTCTAGCTTGGTTTCACATCTACGAACTATGTCAACTTATGTATCAGTTGCTATCGATATCTATGTAAAATAACAGATTTGGTATTTATATAAAATCTGAGAACTGTAAACAAATTATTTCTATATAGTCTTTCTGATTTGTTTATTCTCCTTTTCTTTTAAGTTTTCATTTTGTTAGTGTTATGTTATTTCAAATAACAAGTTTGATCAGAAATCTAAACGGTCTTTTAAGACTAGTCGTTTACTGAAATATTTAGTTTTAAGGATTTCTGAGAAATTTAATTTAAACTTCTGTCTAGTTGATCCTTTCTTTAAAGTTTTCATTTTGTTAGTTTTATGTTATTTCGAATAACAAGTTGGATAAGAAATCCAAAAATTCCTTTAAGATTAGTCGTTTACTGAAATATTTAGTTTTTAAGGATTCTGAGAAATTTAATATTAACTTCTGTCTGGTTAATCCTGAGTTGTTTTATATAATAAAAAAGTAATAGTTGTCGTACCCTTTTTATAAAAAATCCTTTATAACTTTGTTGTAAATCCTTGGACTATTTACTCGACTAATATTTGTTAAAGAACTGAAAAATTTATCTTTGAATTGAAAAATTTGAACTGATTTTACAGTAAAATATATTTTTTTTCCTCGGTGCTAGTTTTTAGGGATTTATAAAAGAACAAAAAGGTATGTTTTGAACTACTTAGTTAAATTTTTCACATCATAATCGATTTGGCCACCGATTTTGAAAAAAATCAACTTTAAAATTCTTCACAAAAAACTTTAAAATTCTTTCAAGCACATTTTGTCATAAATTTTATATATCAATTCTAAAACAATAGGACTGTAACCAGGTGGACCCATGTGAGCCACTCTTGCCTTTCCTACCTAAATCAATACTAAATTTTAATCATATTCAAGTATATATTTGAGCTTAAATCAAACCGAAATTTCTCAAAGTTACTGCATTGTAAGATCGTTTTGATCCTAAAAAAGTTTAAATTTGGTATTTTGTACTTAATGTACCCGTTATTGAATTAAGTATTTTGTACTTGATTATGGTAAACCCATACATACAAGACATACAATAGTTATAATTTTCACATTAAGATAAAACTTTACAGACATTTCAGACTAGTTTTATTTTTATCATTTGTCATCTTAAACCTATTTTTTCGAAACTCTTTAAAAGTAATTTAGAATCATGATAATGTTCCCGATAACGAGTTGCTAAAGTAATACTGATATCACTGGTTCCAAGATTGATATTCAAAAATCTGCAGTTCTACTTCTAGATTATATAAGAGTTATTTTGGACCAAATTCTAAACCTTTTTTCAAAGGGTTTTGAGATATTTATATAGGAGTTAATAATGGGTCCATTTTTTATAATTCGAAAATAAAAATTTTAACTTTAAAAAGCTTTTATAATTTTTAAAAATGTTAAAAGCAATTGTTTCCTTTGGAAAATTTCAACTTAGACTCACCTGAAAACCTTTTTCAAGCCCCAGAAAGTTTCAATTAAGCAGGTGTTTAAAAATGAAATAACCAACTTTCTATATCAACATTTTTTTAAAAACCTTTCACTTAAAATAGTAAAATTTCTTTCCAATTAATAGTTTTACTTTTAAAAACTCCATCAATTATAACAAAAAAAATCCTTGTATAATGGAAACGGAAAATTGCGATAAAAAATGTTTAATATTAATAATATAATTGATTTCCCTAAATGTCATAGAAATAAAAGAAAATCATTGAAAACTTTTTTAACTGTTTTTCTCTAATTGTTACAAATAACCACTTATTGGTAATGCTTTTTTTGTTTAAACAATATTTTAGCTGTCACACATTTTATATAGAAAAACAAAAAAAAGTTTTTTTTTTCTATTTGATCAGATAAATATGAATATTGTTTCCATATTTCTACCCTTCGCTTTCCAATACTTAGTGTAGTGGGCACAAACACACACACACACACAGAGAGAAACACACATTCTCTATTTACACTGAAAATGTACTTTTATTTCTCCACCTAGTCAGTGTAAGCCAGGGTAACTAACGTTTACAGTTGTTGCTGTTATTTTGTTCCTTTCGTTCAATATCATTTAATTGAAATCTTTTATTAATGAATAAAAAGGGTTGTTGTGTAAAACGACAAATACGACGACGACAACGACTACGAGGATGATGATGATGACGAACGACTACATTGAAATTTATATACAATGAATAATTTGAATAATTATGACATATAATTTGTGTAAAAACTATTGTAATTGATGATTTTATTGCGTTTTTTTTTACTAAGTTTGTTTGTTTTGTTGTAATTTTATTGATAATGTAATGATTTATTTGTTTGCTACGTTTTATTTGTTTTTCTTTTTATTTTTGAAGTTATTTTTATTAAATTTATTTTTGTTTATACTTAAATGTAGTCACCCGTATAGGTTTCGTTATGGGGGAAAATAATTAAAGTTTTTTTTTTCACTGTTATATTTGTTCTATAAGAAAGAATATTATTTTTAATTATAAATATTAATATTTAAAATTGTTAAAACCACCATTTTAAATTGAATATTAATCTATTTGTAAAGACAGTCTTATCTATATTTTTTTTTTAATAAATTAAAAGAAGTTTAACTTCTGAAGTAATAACTTCTAAATTTACATCTATGCCGATTTTAATAAAATATGTCTTCTTTTATTTGTAACATATCGTTACTTGCTACATTATCAAACCCTATTTTCATTACCTTCAGTTATCGTTTAACCGCTAGTTATTCTTCCAGTTTTGTATAAGAACTGTCAATATATCTTAAAGTTAAAACATAACTGGACATTGTGAAAATGGAGTTCTAGATTTGTTTGGTACTTCATTTTCTTAAATCGGTTACTTGTTTTAAGTTTAGTTAAAACTTTTACATTCTTAAATCAATACTACTTTTTTTGTTTTTATTCATACTTAAATCAAACCAAAAAATTCTCAAAGTAAATGCATTATAAGATGATTTTAACCTTAAAAAAGTTCGCTCTTAACGAATTCGTACATGATTCAAGTATTTTGTACTTGATTTTAGTAAAACCGTGCTACTAACATACTACTAACACCAAGTACGAACCACTAGCATTTGGAACTAGAAAGCATTTTAACGCTCCGACACATGTTAAAACCCATTTAGAAACAATTGGTTGGGAAGTTTTGCCTCACACGTTTTATAGTTCAGATTGTGGCCAGTCCGACTTCATATACATATATCTATGCATTCGAGCTTGAATCAAACTGAAATTTCTCCAAGTAGTTGCATTGTAAAATAATTTCGGCTCTAAATCTATAAAATGTGGTGGGAAGTTTAATACGTTTTATAGTTCAGACTGTGCCTCGACCTACTGTCCAAATTTCATAATTTGTATGCATTCGAGCTTAAATAAAATGGAAAATTTCCTAACTACATTGTAAGAATATAAATTTGAATTTTCATTCTTAACGGATCCGTACTTGATTCGAGTTTTTTTGTTTGCATTTGATTTAAGTAAACCCATACTTACAGTACTATTGACACAGCTCCGGATTGAGGCTTGTAAGCATTATATTCTATTATGAATAAACTCGGACATATGTACATATGGGCAATTCCATTAAAAGGTAAACCACGACTGAAAATATAAAACTCTTAAAACTTCTGCATTTTTGAAGATAATTGAACAAAATCTGATATATGATCTTTTACAGCACCAAATACGAATACTGTCGAAATCGGTTTATTTTTACACCTCAACGCCATACAAACGGACCCGAAAATATCACTTGCTCATAATTCTGTTAATTATAGTACTATTCTTTTAAAAATCGGCAGATTTAAAATGTTTGTAAGCCTAAACCTTTATGACGTTTTTCTTAACGATTGGACCTCATTTGACCCTAGTTCCATTCGAAATTTAATTTCAGAAAAACACTTAAACGTCTGAAACTCACCGCTATTCACTAGTGTTACGATAACATTTCACACAAATAAGTTTTATATGAATTAAAATTACACCGTAGAATTTTTTGAGGAACGGTCGTCATATAACTCCTGCTTTTCTATTTTTATTTATAAATTGCTTAAACATGTATATAGGTCTGCCATGTCCGACTGCACTTTCCTACTCCTTTTGATTTGTTGAAGTGTGTGTATGCATATATTTCCAATAT
>NC_060952.1:4624582-4638458 GCF_022045245.1 Lucilia cuprina
CTGTGCTCCAATCTCATCTGAAGCACTGGTAAAGGAGCTCACAACAGGACCTATGGAGGTATGGGTGTATTTCTTTGGATTTTATATTCTCCTTTAAAACTAAACAACTAACAAGTAGTTTATGTAAAAAAAAACGATTAAATGTAAAAATTTGTAAAACAAACTCCTCCATTTTCATTTCTCCAAATTATTCCTAGAAATACAAACATTTCTCATTTAAGTATATACTAAAGTAAACACTTCATATACATATTTTTGCATAATACAAAAAAAAAAAAGATTTTTCAAATTCCACGAAAAAAAAGAATGTTCAGAATAAAGATTATTCAATTCAATTGAATTTGATTGAAAGACAATAATTTTATGCAAATAAAAATACCAGCTTATTATGTCAACATATCATCTCTATTTGTTAATAAACTTTTTAATAAAGTATAATTTTCATAAGGGGTTTTTTGTTGTTGTTGTTGTTGCTGAATTTGACAAACTTTAAAATTAATCCCACAATAAAGAATATAACCTGAGGCAAAACTAACTAATTTTATGTACATGTACAAGATTACAAGAGGATTTAACAATATTATGCAAATGTCCTTTTTCAGAGAAACCAAAAAAAAAAAAAATGAAATAAAATCAACCCCCTTTTTTAAAATTGAAATAAAAAAGAGAAAACATCTGCTAAATACTTAAAATGACAATGAAAAAGACTTAATAAGAATTCAGGTTTGTACATGGGAAAGAGTATGTTGAGTGAGTGTGTGTGTGTTTTTTTAATTTGTTCAACATAATGTCACGGTTAAACAGTTTTTCAGAAAAAAGAAAACAAAAACTGCAATTCATTAAGGTTTTAATTTAATAAAACTTTTCAAACTGCATTTAAATAAATAAGAAAATCTAATTTATAAAGAAAAATGTATATGAAAAATGCTTAGTTTAAACTATGTTTAAAAATTTTAACCATAATTAACAGCTGTTGAAAAAAACAGCTGTGGGTTATGGAATATTTAAAAGCGTTTGAAAAGATTTTATGGTATTAAAATAATTTCCAAATTTGTTTATGTTTTCCTGTTATATTTTTTTTATAACCTCATAACAAATAATAATTAAAATAATTGTCTTAATGTTATTTACAAAATTCTTATAGAAAATTAAAATTCAAACACTTATTTTTCCTGTGACTTTAAAAAATCCACACTTGTCTTTTTTAACTGTCATTTGAAAACACTCAAAAGTCAATAGCGGCTTCTTTACAACTAACTACTGACTGTCATTTCACTATAAAAAAACAATAACAATATAAAAATGTTTTAAAATCAATATTACGCATACTATTATTGTTAAATACTTATTTTTTCAATATAATTAAAAGTGCATAATCGCCAGTTATGGACCTACACACATACACACACACACACTGTTTAACTGTTATTAAACAATTTAAGTACTTTATTAATAAAGGCTCCATGTAATTTGTTGATATGTTTTTCCATTAACTTAAATTCATTGTTGTTTTTTTTATTGCATTGATGATATTTTTATTTTCTTTTTTTAAAAGGTGCGAATTTCATTTAATAAAAATGTAAAAAACTTTATATACAAGTCCATTATAATTTTGTTTTCTTGTCATGAATGCAAATTATAGTTGTTAAAAATTAAAAAAAAAAAATGTATAAAAATAATAACAAATATTAAAAGGTATGCATTAGAAAGGGTGTTGCAAAAGGAGAGAATTTTGAAGTGGTCAAACTTTCGGCGGGTTTGTGCTTAGTGTTCAAGTGCGTTCGACCATAGGTCGTTGGTTCGATTCTCATCAGAGACACTGGTAAAGGGGTGAACAACCGGCCCGATAAAGATCTAGGTGTAATATACATCTTTCTATTGTACAGTTTATTCTTTTAATTTTTTTTTGCTGTTTGACGGCGCGTAGGACAATTTTAAATAGTATTTAGTACATTAAGTAATTTAAATATTTGTTTTACTAATGGTTGAACAATGAATGTGGGCTTTGTCATGGACTAGTGTATACCAGCAAAAACAAAATGATGTACTTCCAAAAGAATAACATTCATCACCACTTCAAAAGTAGCACCTTCTGTAGAAGTGATCGAAAGAATCAATCAAATTTTGTTAAAAATTAAAGGTATATTTTTTCACTGAAATTTTTTGAAATAAACTTATTCTTATACCCTACACCACTTTAGTGGGGAAAGTATATTGGGTTTGTGCTAGTGATTGTAACGCACAATAATATTGGTCCTATACTCATAATAAAGTATACCAATCGGCTAAGAATCATTTTTTTGAGCCGATTCAGCTATGTTCGTTCGTCTGTACGTCCGTCCATGTAAAACTTGTAATCAAACTACAGGTCGCAATTTTGAAGATAATTCAATGAAATTTGGCACATGATATGCAGTTGATTAATAAATTTATTTATTTATGTTATATTATTTAAGTCAAATTAGTTGTATTCTATAAAACATACTACAATTTCACTTTTTAATTACTTTGCAAAAAAAGAACATAAAAATTACTTCCTGAGAATGACTTCAAATGTAGTGAATTTGGAATAAAAAAAATGACATTCCTTTTATGACAAGCAAGAGTTAAAATCAAAACTTCTTCAGGTCTTTTTTAGTAATTCCATGGTTCTTTTTTTGCTGGGATAAAGCTTTACTTTCAATGGTGTTATCTCCAGTTATGACAACTTCTTTAACTATTGAGTATATCGCGAATTTCTCAGATTCGTTTATAACTATTCATGATTGTCTTTTTCAAAATAGGAATGAACATAGTTGGGTCTAAACTAGTAACTGTTGTCTTCTTGGATACATAGTTTTCTATAGCGAAGTGAGAAGACTATGTTATGTTGATATTTTAGAGAGCTGTGTTCGAAATCAGGTCGCCGATAAATAAGAGATTTTCTCAATCAACAAAAAAGATACTACTAGGTATATGAGGAACTGTGTTAGTTTTTAAATGGATACTCAAATTGAGAAAGCTTTCAAACAATATAGTATTGTTTGAATAATATTACGTTGATCTTCAAGAGATAATGATCTCGTGAGACATTGCTCCAAGACTTTCCCATTTGTTATATGTATGTATATATTTTAATTACTTGGTGTTATCTGCTGATTTTTTTCATAATAATAAAAATATATTATTAAAAAAAGCCTTTGTTAATATTAAAAAAAATACCTTGCAATTTAAATAATTTTCCATTATCCATTAAATACCAAAAAGTTCGATTGGGGTTATCAGCTGTTTTGATATTTTCCAATTGGAAAAGGGATTATTGCCCAGCTATTTTGCAACTGCCTTCAGCAAACCTTTTAATAAAAGCGATTGAGTCAATCAAGAATTTGCAAATCTTTTTGTAATTTCAAAATTTTTTAAATAAGTCGAAAATCGTCTTTATATACCTTGCAATTTTAGCTTACAAGTCTTGCAAAATTTTTAAAATTTTTATAACATTTACATATTTCAATAATTTGTAAAACACTTTCAATTTCAATATTTAACCATTAAACGTAAAAGTTGAAGTCGTTGTTATCAGTCAGTTGTAATTTTGACATTTGCCAATTTGAAAAGAACTTCCCTTGTAACAATTTTGCAACACCCTTTTGCATACCTTTTGAGAGTTGAACGAATGTGTACAATTTTTATTTTAGTATTGTGATTATTATTTGTACAATGTATAAATGAATGTTTTTGTTGTTGTTGTTCTTTGGTTTTGTTGTATGGCCAAAGTACTTAATGTTGTAAAATATTAATTGAATGCACTGGCTTGATGGTTTGTTCGACGGTTCGTTTACCTTTTTATTTTGTTGTTTTCTTTTACAACATTGGTAATAGTGCCTTTTTATATTAATATTGTTTTTTATAGTTGTAGGCATATATATTTTCGAGGTGGTGGGGTAGGTATAATATGACAATGTTCCATAACCAACATTGCAACTAACCAAACAGCCAACAAAACTGACAATAAACGAGTGGAAATGACATAAAAATGAATTATGACAACGATCATGTTGAAATGAATATTTAATGCATTTTATACAAACACTTAAATATATTATATTTACAAACATTCTTTACACACACACATGTATACATACATATATGTTTGTACCTGCCTTGTGTGTAAATTGACCATAAAGTTTAATATATGTATATTGTTGTTTAATGAGTTCCATTTTTTGGTCAACACATCAGCATGGTGTCTATTAAGATTGGGTCAAAATAATCTTTAATGTAACTGCTATTCAAATTGTTGGATTAAGGGAAAGTTTTTACAAAATTTTTTGAATTTATTAACATTTTCAAATAGGAATTATTAAAATTAAAGAAATTTTTTGATTAAAATCAAGAACATTTTGTTAACATTTTTACTTAAACAGTTCCACTGTGCTGCATACAGTGTACGTATTGTTGGTTGTTTATTTATTTGTCTCTTTTACCGGTCGCGTATACGTTAAATTAATGCAATATATAATAATATGAATTAAAAGGTGATTAATAAATGAAAAATATTAAAATAATATTAAAAACAACAACAACAACAACAATATTATAATTTTTATTGTTGTTACATGCAAGTGTTGAAATAAGCATGAAATTTTCATGAATACTATCATTTTCATAGCAATTTATAGAAATATGAATGGAAAATTGACAACAGCAAAGACAACAACAACCAACTCTGTCTCAGACTCTCAGGTGTCAATATTATTTATAATCAACTGTAAAAACAAAAATAACAATATAAATAAGCAAATACAATTATAAACAATTTTATACTCGGCCAGACAAACATTCATACATACATCATATGTATGTACATGTTTGAACACTTGATATATGTCTGATAAATGAGAAATGTTACATTTAAATATGAATTTAAATACAAATTTATAGTTTCTTTTTGAATGAGACTTTTGTTTAAAGTTAAATTCCTATTTAACAAATATTTGAACAATTATAAAGAAAGGCTTTGTAAAAGTGTTTTGCCAGAATAAATTATATAAAATTATACTGTAATCTCTTCTAAGCTTTATTCTTAATTTAATTGTTCACGCTTTTTTCATTAAATATTTCATTAATATGATCTTATCTTATGGTAGACACTTAGTATGTATAATCTTTAAATGTTGCGAGAAATTTGTTGGAATTGTGATTTACTGAACAATTATTGCATTCTTTGTATTTTATTTTTAGACTTAAAATTAACAAGGTCATTTAATATTTTGTGATAATAAAATTCTTCCTTATCTCTTTAATAAACAAAATTGTTATTAAGAAATTAATTATAATGTGAAATTTTTATACATAATTCTAAGAAAACAATTTTTGTAATTAATTAAAGAATGGTTATGGTCTAAATTCTTTATTAGCTATAGTCTTGACAAAAGAGTATTAAAATTATAATTATTGATCAATATAAAGTTTCGACTATATATCAGTCTAAAGAACAATCTGTAATATTGATGAGTATTTAGTCTTTAGGCAATTGTACAGTTCACAGCTTTGACTATGGAGAAGTAAACTATAGTCGTACATTTTTGTGTTTTTGTTGTTGTTGTTGGGCTAGTTATTGCTGCTAAATAAATTATTAAAAGCTGTAGAAAAATTAGTCTAAAGAACAATCTGTAATATTGATCAATATTTAGTCTTTAGGCAATTGAACAGTCCACAGATATCAGTTATGAACATTTCATAATTTTTGACTTTTGATAACTCTATATACTTAATTATACAACAATCTGTAATTATGATCGGATTTTAGTATTGACAGTAGAAAAGTTTACAGTCTTAACTACAGATAGTATTTACTATCACTCCATAGTATTGGTTGCTCAACAGTCTAAAATCTTGATCAGAATAAAGTCTTGATAATAGATAAGGCCACAGTTAATCGCTCAGTCTTTATTATAGATCACTTTAAACTATTGACTAAAGATCTTCAACCTACAGTCTTGAATGTAGATTGTAGATGTTATTCTTGACAATATATCCAATCAATTTATAGCTTTACTATAATAGATCTATTTATAGTCTTGTTTAAAGAACAGTATATTGACAATTTAGACTTGATTATATATAGTTCACAGTCTTGACTATAGATCACTCCATAGTCTTGATTATACAACAGTCTAAAATATCAGTATATAGCCTTGATAACATTACAGGCCAGAGTTTTTCGATCAGTCTTTACTGTAGATCACTTTATAGTCTTGTATGTAAAACATGTTATTCTTGACTATAGGTGAACTTATAGTCTTAACTACAAAATGCTCTATATATGTAATCAATATGTCTTTACTATTAATCAGTCAAAAGATCTATGTAATTATATTCAGATTATAGTATTGACAGTAGCAAATTACACAGTCTTAACTATTATACTCTATAAATCAGTTTACAGTACTGAATGTATAACACGTTGTTCTTGACAAAATCCGAGCCCTTAGTCTTGATAACAGAATGCTTTATATCTGATTAGTCTATGGTCTTGACTATAAATCAGTCAATAAATCTAATGCTGATCTTGTCTATAGATCAGTATATTGCCTTGACTATAAATTAGTCTGCAGTCAACACTATAAATTAGTCTACATTGTGATCTTGACTACAGATCTGTTTACAGACTTGTATGTGTTTATAGTTTTAACTGTTAACTGTGAAGTCTTAGCTATAGATTATAATATAATCATGACTATAGATCATTTTACTATTAATCAGTCTACATTACTAACCATAAACAAGTCTACAGTCTTGACTGTAGTTATGTTCTTGACTATAGATCTGTTTATAGACTCGACTATTGTTCAGTGTAAAGTCTTGATTATAGTTTAGTCTATAGTCTTGACCATAACTTAGTCTATAGTCTTTACAATGGATCAGTCATTGTAAAGCTTTGACTACAGTCTATAGTACTAACTTAAGATCAGTCTATAGACTGAGCAACAAAACAGTTTTGACTACATATGACCAATATATTGACAGTAATTTTCTAGACATACTACATATTATCAACATAATTAACAGTAAAACTCTTAAACTTATTGCAAAAACTTCTCGCAAAAGGCTTCACCTACTTGCTAAAGTCTCAAAAATTAAAGTTTTACATAAAAAGCAAACATTTAGCTAAATATCTTTATTGTTTCATAATTATTAATGGCAGAAAATTTCTGACAAAGAAACTGAAATACAAACAAAAATGTTCATATAGTATGTATGTATAAGTAAAGTACTTATGACTACAATTAGTAACTCTCATTAAACTTAAGAAATATGGCAAAATACATCAAAAATAAGCAAACATTTTCTAACGAAACGAATAAAGAATGAGGAAAAAAACATTAATTAGCATAACAAACCGAATTACATTTAGCAATTACCCTTGTAAAACAAAAAGTTTATGTTCGTCGTACATTTTTATGTTTTTGTTGTTGTTGGGCTAGTAATTGCTGCTAAATAAATTATTAAAAGCTGTAGAAAAATTAGTAATAATAAAAAAAAAATAGGAAAAACTGTTGTATATTTTAAATGTTAAATGTATGTATATGCGAAAATGTTTCTGTGTATGAGTATCTGTGTGTTTAGGATGGATGGGTGTATGTATGACGATGTACTTAGAGTGTTAGCGTGATCTAATTCATATTGTTCCACATCATTCAATAGCAACATAAAAAATTAATCTAACATCTTTGTTTTTTTTCTCTTCATGACTCTTCTCTCCTTTGCGGTGGCTTCCTTTTCTATTTGGTTTTTCCATTTTGTTATAGTTTAGTTTTTGGTGGGTTTTTCTTGTAGTTTTTTTTATTATTTTTGTATTTTTGCTTTCAATTTTTGTTGAATAGACCCTTAGGATGTTTAGTAACCATTAATCTTAAATATCTTAAAAGACGTTGTAGTATTTTATAGCCGCAACTAAAACTAATACAAAAAACTATAACTATGATTACGATTAGAGAATTACAAAATATAAAAAAACATTACAACACACATATTTTAGCATACTTAAATATGTATTAAAATGGACAGTGGGTAAGTTGAAAGAAAAAGTTGATAAAAAAGTTTTTCTATATAACAACAATTCAATTATTGGAGGGAATATACTCTTTAGTTCAGATTCTAGACTGTTATACAGTACAGATTATAGACTGGCCTTTAATGCATATTTTAGGCTAGCCAATATTTTAGAATTATGAATTTTATAAATTCCAGATTTTAAGCTTGTCTATAGTCCATGCTATTGACAATGTAAACAAGTCTATAGACTATAGTCTTGTCTATAGTCCAGACTATATAGTCTTGTCTATAGGCCAGACCATAGCCTTGTCTATAGTCCAGACTATAGTCTTGTCTATAGTCCTGACTATAGTTTTGTCTATAGTAAAACTATAGTCTTGTCTGTAGTCCAGACTATAGTTTTGTCTGTAGTCCAGATTGTAGTCTTGTCTATAGTCCGACTATAGTCTTGTCTATAGTCCGACAATAGTCTTGTCTATAGTCCGACTATAGTCTTGTCTATAGTCCGACTATAGTCTTGTCTATAGTCCGACTATAGTCTTGTCTATAGTCCAGACTATAGTATTGTCTATAGTCCAGACTATAGTCTTGTCTATAGTCCAAACTATAGTCTTGCCTATAGTCCAGACTATAGTCTTGTCTATAGTCCAGACTATAGTCTTGTCTATAGTCCGACTATAGTCTTGTCTATAGTCCAGACTATAGTATTGTCTATAGTCCAGACTATAGTCTTGTCTATAGTCCAAACTATAGTCTTGTCTATAGTCCATACTATAGTCTTGTCTATAGTCCGACTATAGTCTTGTCTATAGTCCGACTATAGTCTTGTCTATAGTCCAGACTATAGTATTGTCTATAGTCCAGACTATAGTATTGTCTATAGTCCAGACTATAGTCTTGTCTATAGTCCAGACTATAGTCTTCTCTATAGTCCAGACTATAGTCTTGTCTATAGTCCAGACTATAGTCTTGCCTATAGTCCGACTATAGTCTTGTCGATAGTCCAGACTAAAGTCTTGTCTATAGTCCAGAAAAAGTCTTGTCTATAGTCCAGACTATAGTCTTGTCTATTGTCTAGTCTATAGTATTGTCTATTGTCTAGACCATAGGCTTGTCTGTAGTCCAGACTATAGTCTTGTCTATAGTCCGACTATAGTCTTGCCTATAGTCCAGACTATAGTCTTGTCTGTAGTCCAGACTATAGTCTTGTCTATAGTTCAGACTATAGTCTTGTCTATAGTCCAGACTATAGTCTTGTCTAAAGTCAGGCTATAGTATTGTTATAGTCCATATTTTTAGATCCATTCTTTGCCTACAACTCTCACTGTAACCTGCGGCATAAAAATAAAAATTCTACAATATGGAAGAAGATGGTGATGATGATCATAGTTTGAGTATAATTGCAAATAAACAACAAAAACAACTACAACAAAACACAAAAAGTACAAAGTAATAACAATAAAATATGTCAGTGTTTGTTGTTGTATGTAAAATAAGAACAAAAAAAACATAAAGTAAAAACTAAAAAGTAAAAAAGGACTCTCTTGTTTCATTATAATAAAATGTTTAACCAAAATTCACACAAATAAATAAATATGTATATATTTGAAATATGTTTGTTTGTGTATATGTGTGAATGAGAGACAAGGAGCCTTTGTGAAAAACTGCCATAAACAATGTGAAAATAGTGTGGAAAATGTAAGAAAAAAATACTTATTTTTCTATTAACAATTTTTACATGTGTTTATTGTTGCCTGTGTTATTGTTGTTGCTTTTTTCTCGCTTTGTGTTCTTCATGTTTATTTTCGGTTAAATATCCTTTTTATGGTATATGGCTAAATATTTACTACTTACATGAATATACATTGTACATACATATGCGTAGGTTGTTCGGAAAGTTGGCTAGGATTATAAACTAATCTGTCATGCTTTGTTTAAATAAGTTTTTTTGTTAATTTTGTGAATAATTTCTGATACGGCAGCAGAGAGTAAGTAAATTTATATAGAATTTTTTTCGCGTAATTTTTAATTGAGATAAAATCAGCTGCAAACGTAATCATTAATATTAAGTGTAATTGCTATTATTAAACACATTTAAGTTTCTTTAATTCTCATCCCAACCTCGTAATATTTTCCACATTAATACATCCAATATATTCACATGTGTACATGTATTATTAATATAAAGTGTTTTGGTGTTGCATGTATTTTATGTCTATTGACTCCTTTTTATCACATGTGTATGTATGTATGTTTGTATGAGCGTAGCACAACCAACACTTTTTGCATAAGAGTGTTTGTATGTGCTGCCATATATCTTTAATATAAAGTGTAACGGAAAAGGAAAACACTCACTTACACACACACACTCACACACTCTTACTCTGAATATACAGAAGCCATTCATTCAACACAGGGCACACTTTTCGTCCGTAACAACACCAAACACATCATCATCATCATCGTTGTACGAAATAAATTGTAGATAAACATGCAAACATAAATTTTCAAACTGTCAGGTGGTCGGTCGGTTTGTTGGTCGTTTATGGACTACATAGTACATACATAATATATATTTTTTCTATTTTTACCGCTTTAGTCGTTTTAAATGTTTGTATTTTTTTTTTGGTGTTCCAAAAAAAGGAGTAGCTCTTCTCTTGTATGAAAATTTTTGTGCCCATTTCATAACGATGACTAAAAACTATTTTAGCAAAAACATTTTTTTTCTCTTCCAGGTGGTTTCTAGTCGTAAAATATTTAAGCATCATCTAAAGTTAATAATAATTATTCATACCAACACACATGTCTGTTGATTTACCTGAGTATGTGTTCTATTTATTTGTATTTTCTTGTTTATTTATTTCCTTCTTTTTATTAAAACATAAAATACAAAAAAAAAGAAATTAGTTCCGGGAAAAAGTAATTTCATGTTAAGTTTTCTTTTTCACTTCTTTTTTTTGGCAGGAAACTTATATTAAAGTTAATATTAAAAGGAAAATTTATTGCGGAATTATGGGAATTTTTGACTGTTTTTCTTTTTTGAGGCGGAAAAAAATATTATAAATAAATCATTAAATGTTACAAGCGTAATTGTTATCGCAAAAAATTGTTTTTTAAAGGAAAATGTAATGATTTTTTATTATTAACTGTTAAATGTTAAACATAATTAGAGTTAATAGGGGATTTTTGATATACCTTTTTGCTTTCTTTCTTTCTTGTTTTGGAAAAAATTCGTATCTAAATTTTCTATAGATTGATATATAATTTGTCTATTTGGATCAAGATTTATGTTACGTCCCTGCTATTAGAAATAGCAGACATGATATTTTTGTTACAGGGTTTTCCAAAAAGTATCCGACATATATCTCAGCCCAAGGAATCTCCTATTTGGACAAGTCTTGATTAGTCCTTAATGTCCAAGTCAACTAGACTTGCCAGCATCTGCTGTAGGGGGTTTAGGGTTTAAAGGTATTGAATTTTTTTAATCGTAATGAAAGAACCTCATTCAATATATATGTATTTTTTTCAATATATATATGATGAAATATATGTTCAATATATGTATGTATATTCTTAGTCGTCTGTGCACAGCTGCGCTGAGTTTAGGACTTTCTATGGTTGTTAATACCTTAGTCTAGCAGTAGTATTGGAACGTAAGTTCCCCCACTTCTAAAGTATCATATCTTTTAATTTAAGTAATTAAATCTTTAGATCTTAGCTGAGTTGCAGATAGATCCCCGGGAATCTGCTTTGTTTTTCTTGATTTACTTTTGTCTGTTTCCTGTCTAAAAAGTTAAGATATTAATGAGGATTAAGTAAAACATCATGTAGCAAAGATCCTGGTCTCAGATGGAGCCAACGAATCTTAAATCCATAAATTTTTAGTAACATTTTGCTAAAAAAAAAACAAAACATTTAGGTCACATGGATGGTTTAAAGCTGATTAAATTAAACACTATTCTCCCTGTTATAGTTTTATCGTACCGCAAATACAAAAACAAAAAATTTAATAGTTTCACTTTGAAATAGTTTCAAATAACAAAAATTTGATAATAAATATACTTGACAGCTGCCAAAAAAAATTGCCCAGCAAAATAACGCAACATTACAAATGAACGCCCGTTGCCCCAATTGTGTTCGGTATGGCTTAAATAATGACATCTTATGAAAAAGGTGACATCTACACTGTAAAGTAGGACTGACCATTAATCAAATACGGCACACAAACGGAATTTACAAGTTTTTCTTTTTTTTTTGTTTTACATTCACAGATTAATAATCACTTTTACAAAATTGCGTTACAATACAATCATCACTACAGAAAATGAAAAAAAAAATCATTTAAACAATCAAGTAGTATTCCATAGGCTACTCTAGAGTTGAAACAAAATCGTTTATAAAACTATTGACACATGGTCTGTAAACACGGACTGTTTGATAGTCCCCCTCCCAAAAACGAAAAAAAAAATCGAAAAAGAAATAAAAAATTATGAAGTGTGGAAATGGTTGTGTGTATAAAGTAATAAATTGTAAAATAAAAAAATTAAATTCCAATTAATTTAGTTTTGGGGAAAATGCAGCTTTTTTCGGGAGTATTTTCTTTCAACAATTTAATATTTATAATTTTTTTTCCAAAAGAGGGGAAACAATTTTTTTTATTTGCCTGGTTTGTTAATAAATTTTGTTTTAATTTTTTATTTTCTTTCGCTATTAATGGCGTTGAAGTTTTATGTTATAATTTTTTATTTTATTTTTTGATTTATGCTTGTCTTAAAAGTTTAAAAGAGGAATATTTTACTGCATTTTAATGCGTTAAAATTTATTTATATATCTTTATAATATTTCACTTTTTTCCAATTATAATAGTTTGTATGAAAATTTTTTTTCAAAAATTTAAAGGCGTAAAATTGTCACAGATCATCAGTTGGTTTGTTTGCATTTAGATTGTTTAGGGAGTGTGTTTCTACGAGTGTTTTTAAATATTTTTTTTGACAATTTATTTTTACATGTTGCATTCATTCAGGGTGTTTTTAATGGTGTGAATTTGTCGTAGGAGTTTAGTGAAATTGGATATTTTTTCTTCTGGAGTGTTTTATTTTTAAGAAAAGTAATAAAGTTAATCAGTAGCTAAATATTTGAAAAGTTTTTGAAATTAAGAGATTTTTTATTAACTTCAAATGGTTGATTTTTAAAAATAATTATTGTATACTTAAATAAATTAATTGACTACTGGCTGTTTTTTTAATCAGAATGAAGTATTTTTTTCACATATTTATTATGAGAAAGAAATTTGTTGTCATTTGACTATAACAACAAATATGTAATTAATACTTATTTAAGGCTAAACTTTGTCTTGTATTCAAATAATACAAAAAATATACACTTTAAAAAACTGTGTTTTAAAGCATTTAAACAATTAATTACCTATTTTGACCTTAATATCAACAAAGGGTTAATTTAGTTTTACGTTAGTTTTTCAGACTTTATGAAATATTTCTATTTATTGACTTAATTATTTTTGGAGGGATTAATAGCTGAACATCAGTCGACTTGCAGAAATAACCCAACAGATCGACAATGAGTTTATTCTGACTATAGATTAGACTATAGGCTACACTTTAGATTAAATTATAGACTATAGACTAGACTATAGACAAGACTATAGACTAGGCTATAGACTAGACTAAAGACTAGACTAAAGACTAGACTATAGACAAGACTATAGACTAGGCTATAGACTAGACTATAGACTGGACTATAGACTAGACTATAGACTAGACTATAGACTAGACTATAGACTAGACTATAGACTAGACTATAAACTAGACTATAGACTAGA
>NC_060952.1:4638558-4641385 GCF_022045245.1 Lucilia cuprina
TTCAGTTCTAGTTCAGTTCTAGTTCAGTTCTAATTCAGTTCTAATTCAGTTCTAATTCAGTTCTAATTCAGTTCTAATTCAGTTCTAATTCAGTTCTAATTCAGTTCTAATTCAGTTCTAGTTCAGTTCTAGATATATTGTGATTCTAATCTTTTTAGTTTTAGTTTTGATATAAATTAATATCAAAAAAAAACTTACCATCATTACGTCCCGCCCAACAATGAGCTGATGTTGACAGCATTATAAATAACAGCCACATAAACAACCACTTTGAAACCGCAACCGTTTTATTCAAGTTATTGGAACAGCCGTAGAGCAATTGGCATAAATTGCCAAATAATGAGGATGAACTTAAGGTAACGCCATCATCAGCAATGATCTTACAATCAACAATATCACTAAGTGTTATAGATGATGATGACGATGTTGCTGCTCCCACACCAATTATATCCAAATTCTTTTGTTCTAAATTACATTCGCTGCCAATAGTATCACGATTATATTGTTTAAAGCACCTACATTCCTTATTTAATATCGTTGTATACGAAGGATTTGTTAATATTAAAGATGATGATAATGAAGAAGATGGTGATGTTGTAGAACATGATTGTGTTTTTGTTTCTGTAGTTGTGGTTGTTGGTGAGGGAGAGTGTGTTTTAGTTTTAATGATTTTTGAATTTGTATAAAATAAAAATTCTTTATAATTAATATAGGAATTCTTAAGTGTTATCTTGTCTAGATTTTCTTCATTTTCTTTTTCCTCTTCTTCTACTTCAGCTGTTTGCGTGTCCTGATGAGTTTTGCTTAATCTTAAAAGAATATTTTCCTTAATATTTCCAGCTTCTAAGTGATTATCATACACCGCCTCCTCGTCTCCATTCTCATTATTATAGTCTGCTTCATTGTCTAGCTGGTCATCACAGTTTTTCGAGGACATGAAAGTTTTCATGTAGTTTTTATATATTTGTTGCTCCGCCAAGTCTTGGACATTGCTGAGCATAATTTTGCTGTTGCTGTTATTATTATTTTTATTATGTTGATTATAATTTAAACAATGACATCTTGACAACACTGACGTGTTGTTAGTTTTAATGCTGGTGGTGCCGTGATGGTCCTTCGTAATGTAAGGACCACGACCACACGTTAAGTTTCGTTGTTGTAGTTGATTTTCTGTATCTACTTGTTCTGTTAGTTGTAGTACTTCATGCCTCACAGTTTGTTGCATAAGTGGTGGTGGTTGCTGTTGTTGTTTTAATATGGAACCATGTGTTTTTTGTTTTAGAGACGGCTCCTGTTGTTGTAATTGTAGTAGATTTCTACGACCACGTTCTCGTAAATGTTTTGTACTACGATTGTTCGCATAGTTTACAAATGAGGTTGATAGAGATGATGATGATGATAATGATGTTGAAGAAGTTGTTGCTGATGACGAGGGTCTAACTTCTTTAAGGTGTTCTTTCTGTTGCTGCTGTTGTCTTGTTTTATTATTAGAGGCGTATTGCAGTTTTGTTGTTGTTGGTTTTATCGTTGTTGTGGTCTCTAATGCAGGCATTTCATAATTTTTATAATATTTATCCTTTTGTTGTAAATTGTGCTCCTTAACCTGCTTTTCTTCCTGGTATTCTGATCTTACTTGTAATTCTTGTTCCTGTTGTTGTTGTATAGTATTATGACAACAGCTGCTACTACTTGTAGTATTAGTACAACTGCTACTCATGCTAGTCATTATACAAACACACTCCTCCTGTTGGCTACAACTCTTGGCTGGTGTAGTCAGTTTGGGAGTATTACTGCAACAAGGTCTGCTACTACTACTGCTGTTGTTGCTTTTGTTGTTGTTAATGTTAGTGCTATTCGAATTTATAGCATTATTATGATTATTACGACTGCTATTCAGACGATTACGGGCCACATGTGTCTGTTGCTGTAATACTACTGTCGCTGCTGCTGTTGTTGTTGATGTCGTTGTTGTTGCTGCTATATCTTGTTCATTACCCTTACTTTGAGATGTTTTTGACTGGGCTCGTGTCGTTGTTGTTGCTGTTGTGTTTGTAACAACATTCTTACACGGTTGCAAAAAAGGCGCTAAATATATTAATGTCGCCCTCATTTTTGTTGCCGTCATCGTTGTTGTTGCTGTCGTTCCTTCCAAAGATGTTGTGGCGTGTTTTGAATTCTAAAATAAAAAAAGAAAAGGAAAAACAAGCGGAGTGTTAAAAAAATACTGCAAAAAAGACACATCAAGACATTAAATATAAATAACTTAAAAAATGTTGTAAAAAGAAAAAAAATACTCTACTCCTCTTTATTTTAAACTTAAATGAAAAATATACTTGCAACGTTTTTCATTCCAGTTCCCAGAAACGTGTAAAAATATTTGATTGTTGTTCCCCCTGTCATTATTATTTCTTAATTTTTTTTCTTTAGTTAATTTTTTTGCTACAGCTGTGCAAGATATTTCGTTCTAAAACAGGGGTTGTATTTGCGCCTTAATAAGCTTTAACCTTAAACATTATAGATTTGCTTTTATACCCCATCTCTTATGTGCCCTTCTCCTCTTATATAAATTCAAGTCATATCAAAAATTATAAATTTAATACATTAAGGAAATTGAAACAACAATATGGGCCTGGATAAAATTTATAGACTTTTAGGAAAGTTTTCTGCTGCAAACGAAACACCATCTATAGAATACTTTACTTTAAAGTTTATTTTATTAGCTTTAGTCTAGTCTATAGTCTAGTCTATAGTCTAGTCTATAGTCTAGTCTATAGTCTAGTCTATAGTCTAGTCTATAGTCTAGTCTATAGTCTAGTCTATAGTCTAG